>NC_068450.1:50253291-50261777 GCF_023373465.1 Oncorhynchus keta
AGCTACGTATTGCTAAAATCTCACAGCAAGAACTGGTAAATCTGGTGCAGTCCATGAGGAGGAGATGCATTGCAGTACTTAATGCAGCTGGTGGCCACACCAGATACTGACTGTTACTTTGATTTTGACCCCCTTTGTTCAGGGATACATTATTCCAGCCTGTTAGTCACATGGCTGTGGAACTTGTTCAGTTTATGTCTCAGTTGTTGAATCTTATGTTCATACAAATATTTACATATATGTTAAGTATGCTGAAAATAAACTTTATTTTTTTGCTGAGTCTATAACAATCAATTCTTAACTCATGAAACCACAATCCTTGTTAATCATTGTACAGGATGCCCCTTTATCCAGTCAGGTTCTGGTCATCAATAACAATGGTGTCAATCAATAACAATGGTAACAAGCACATAATCACACTCAACAGAGTGTCATGTACATCAAATCTGGTGTGAATTTGTTTTTTTGTAAATTAATTTGTCAAGTCAACTGTCAAGTCAATGTCTTATGCAAGGATTGTTTTGTGAGATCATGTTGGTGACTGTTTTCATTGACTTCCACTGTTGTTTTTGAGTTCCCTGTGCGGAACTCTTCACCAATGATTCTCTGTGCTGTTTCATTGTCTCCTGAGCTTTTGGTTAAACTTATTTTCGCACATTCTTTTGCTGTTGTTCCTTGTTTTTGTTTTTATTCTTGCCACCTTGAGTGTGTGTGTGTGGTGTGTCTCCGCTACATGCTGGTGAAACTTGACTGGTGAGATGAGGAAGTTTGTAGAGGTAGTCAGGGTACCACGATACTTATGGTGGGATTTCTTACCGGTTTAAAATCAAATATTTTCTACGATATCAGTCTGAGAGAACACATTTCCCTCAAAATAATGCACATGGATTAGCGTTCATGCTCGACTACACACACTGTGTGGAAATAGATGTGGAAATAGATGTGTTGAATCATGGCACAGAAATAATCCAAATTTGCCATATGAAAGTGCATAGATATAAAATTACTAGAATTTATATCTATTTTATTCTAGTCTTCACCCGTTCCAGTCATTCTATTTCTGTGCCAAAAAAGCTACAGTATTATCTCCTGGAGTGGCTCGGTTCCTTTGCCATACAACATTTCATGGATATAAAATTACTAGAATGGTTTTACCCATTCTGAGGAAATTCTACCCTTTTCTAGTCATTGTATTTCTGAGTAAATCAGGCTATTTTTTATCTCATTCTCTGGAGATGCAGTGTTGGCCAACCGTATGCCAGTGGGATGTTTCCACATCATTTTATGTTAAGATTTAACACAAATATATATAGACACACATATATACACAGTTGAAGTTGGAAGTTTTACACACACCTTGCCAAATAAATTTAAACTCAGTTTTTCACATTGTCTAACATTTAATCCTAGTAAAAAAATTCCTGTTTTAGGTCAGTTAGATCACCACTTTTATTTAAGAATATGAAATGTCACTATAATAGTAGAGAGAATGCTTTATTTCAGCTTTTAATTCTTTCATCACTTTCCCAGTGGGTCAGAAGTTTACATACACTCAATTAGTATTTGTAACGCTGCTCTTAAAATGGTTTAACTCGGTCAAACGTTTCGCGTAGCCTTCCACAAGTTTCCCACAATAAGTTGGGTGCATTTTTGGCCCATTTCTCATGACAGAGCTGGTGTAACTGAGTCAGGTTTGTAGGCCTCCTTGCTCACACATGCTTTTAACCTGTTCAGGATACCACGGTTTACTGCCCCTTCTGAGGATTTGGGTACCCATATAAAAACATGATACATTTTTGTCAAAAGTTGCTAATATATGCAAATAAAAATATTATCGAATAGAAAACACTCTAAAGCTTTTAAAAACCGTTTTTAAATTATGTCTCTATGTATAGCAGAACTCTCAAAATCTGCATTTCCCAAAATATCTCTTCTCATCTGAAAATTTGGGTCACCTTGACCTCATCGCAAACACCCTTTCCAAACAGTCACAGCACCCGGAACAGTCTCCACGTGTTCAGCGTGATCTCAGCTTTCAATGGGACTTCTCATTGTGAGAATCGCCAGCTCATGAGAGTTTGAGCACGCGGTAAGCTCTCAGTCACTCAAAACCTGTGCGCAATGGTCAAGTCCTCTTTTCCAAGATCGATTGAACAGTGCTTGTGTTTCTGTTTGTTCTCAAAATTGCTGTACACCTTATAACATGTTAAAGCTTGATTATGAAGTTAGTTTGACAAGTTTACTCGACATATTATATATTCTTTCGAAGTTTTGGTGCGCAACCACTTCAATTTTGACTACATTTTTACCAAAATCAGGCTATTTGAGAACCGAAAGACGCAGACTTGAAAACTGAACGCTAATTTGGTGAGTATAATCCCTTACAGGTCGTTTGATGAAGAATAACAAAGGTAAGGGAATATTTAATGTATTCATTTTGCTTCTGTCGACCAAGATAGAGGAGTCATTATGCTACTGTGGGAGCGCCCGACTCCATATTATAGTCTAGTGAACGCAAAATGTAACGTTAAAATTAAATGTAACAATGCAATTGCATTTAGAAGAAGTGTATCTTGCTATACATATGTAAAACTTGCATATTTAGTCAAAGTTTATGATGTGTATTCCTTGTTAGCTGACGTTATCTGCCGGGGCTATCGTCATTTCTCAGGACATTTGGGTAGCATTTTTGAACAATGCATCATTGTAAACAGAGATTTATGGATATATATAGCATATTATTGAAAAAATTAATGTACTGTGTAACATGTTATATTACTGTCATCTGATGAATATTTCAAAAGGTTAGTGAAATGATTTTTCTTTTAATCCTGCGTTTGTTGATTGCATATTTTTCCTACTTGGCTATGCTAATGAGCTATGTCTGCGGTGGTGGTTTGACATAAATATGTGCTATGTTTTCGCCGTAAAACATTTTAGAAATCTGACTTGCTGGCTAGATAAACAACTTGTTTATCTTTCATTTGAAACTATTTTACTTGTTAATGTGTGGAGGTTAAATATTTTTAGAATAGTTTTGCGCATTGTGCGTTATGGTAATGAGCTTGAGCTGTAGTCACGCTACCAGCAGAGGAATAAACTCCCGAGCTGGTTAAGTTCTGCCCACAAACTTTCTATAGGATTGAGGTCAGGGCTATGTGATGGCCACTCTAATACCTTGACTTAGTTGTCCTTAAAACCTCTTGATACTACCTATCCCAGATCCGGGAGCGTAATCATCGCCTAAAACGAATTAGCATAACGCAGCGGACATAAATATCCCTAGAAAATCTTCCTATTCAAGAAAATCACAAATTAAATATATTGAGACACAGCTTAGCCTTTTGTTAATCACCCTGTCATCTCAGATTTTCAAAATACGCTTTATAGCCAATGCTAGACAAGCATTTGTGTAAGTTTATAATAGCCTAGCATAGCATTATGCCCTGCTAGCAGCAAGAAACATTGTCACGGAAATCAGAAAAGCAATCAAATTAAATCTTTTACCTTTGATGAACTTTGGATGTTTTCACCACGATACTCCCAGGTAGATAGCCAAAGTTAATTTTTTTTCCCAAAATATTATTTTTGTAGGCGAAACAGCTCCGTTTGTTCTTCACGCTATTGAGAAATCGCCCGGAAATTGCGGTCACCACAACGCCTAATTTTTTCCAAATTAGCTCCATAATATCGACAGAAACATGGCAAACGCTGTTTAGAATCCATCCTCAAGGTGTTTTTCTAATATCTATTCGATAATATATCCGTCGGGACAATTCCCTTTTCTAGGACCGATTGGAGTAATGGCTACCTCTGTACGCGAGAATCTCTCTCGGAGCCACCATGTGACCACTTACGCAATGTGCCCCCATACGGCTATTCTTCAACAGAAATGCGTAAAACTATGTCACAATGCTGTAGACACCTTGGGGAATACGCAGAAAGCGTAAGCTCGTTGATGGTGCATTCCCATTCATAGGGAGTCATTGGAACGCAGCGCTTTCAAAACCTGGGGCACTTCCGGGATTGGATTTTCCTCAGGCTTTCGCTTGCAACATCAGTTCCCTTATACTCACAGGCAATATCTTTACAGTTTTGGAAACGTTAGAGTGTTTTCTATGCAAAGCTGCCCCTAGATTTCCAAGATGTAAGCCATTTTGCCACAACTTGAGGTATGCTTGTGGTCATTGTCCATTTGAAGACCTATTTGCCAGCAAGCTTTAACTTCCTGACTGATGTCTTGAGATGTTGCTTCAATATATCCACATCATTTTCCTCACCATGATGGCATCTATTTTGTGAAGTGCACCAGCCACTCCTGCAGCAAAGCACCCCCGCAACAAGATGCTGCCACGCCCATGCTTCATGGTTGGGATGGTGCTCTTCGGCTTGCAAGCCCCCCACTTTTCCTCCAAACATAACAATGGTCATTATGGCCCAACGGTTCTATTTTTTGTTTCATCAGACCAGAGGACATTTCTACAAAAAGTAGGATATTTGTCCCCATGTGCAGTTGCAAACTGTAGTCTGGCTTTTTTATGGCGGTTTTGGAGCAGTAGCTTCTTCCTTGCTGAGCGGCCTTTAGGTTATGTCGATATAGGACTCGCTTTTACTGTGGATATAGATACTTTTGTACCTTTTTCCTCCAGCATCTTCACGGGGTCCTTTGCTGTTCTGGGATTGATTTGCACTTTTCGCACCAAAGTACGTTCATCTCTAGGGAGACAGAACACGTCTCCTTCCTGAGCGTTATGATGGCTATGTGGTCCCATGGTGTTTATACTTGCGTACTATTGTTTGTATAAATAAATGTGGTACCTTCAGGCATATGGAAATTGCTCCCAAGGATGAACCAGACATGTGGAGGTCTACAAAAATGTTTCTGAGTTCTTGGCTCATTTCATTTAGATTTTCCCATGATGTCAAGCAAAGAGGCACTGAGTTTGAAGGTAGGCCTTGAAATGCACCCACAGGTACACCTCCAATTGACTCAAATGATGTCAGTTGGCCTATCAGAAGCTTCGAAAGCCATGGACATAATTTTATGGAATTTTCCAAGCTGTTTAAAGGCACAGTCAACTTGTGATACACAGTGTGTGTAAACTTCTGACCCACTGGAATTGTGATAGAGTGAATTATAAGTTAAATAATGTCTGTAAACAATCGTTGGAAAAATTACTTGTGTCATACAAAAAGTAGATGTCCTAACTGATTTGCCAAAACTATAGTTTGTAAACAATACATTTTTGGAGTGGTTGAAAAACGAGTTTTAATGAAACCAACCTAAGTGTATGTGAACTTCCAACTTCAACTGTACCTCCACATGGCAGTGACAGAGAGGGTAGCCTCTCTTCAGGTCCTTAGGAAACTATGCAGACATTTTTTTAAATATTTTTTTTATTGCAATGTTATTACCGGGAAGAACTACTGGACATAAAAGCGACGTCACCTTACCAACATTACTACCAGGAATACGACTTTCCCAAAGCGGATCCTTTGTTCGAACCTCCACCCTGGACATGGGATCGTATCCCAGAGGCTGACCCAAAACAACGTGGTCATCGCAGGAGAGGCAGATGGGGCGGCCTACTTGTCAGACTCCTCCGCTTCTGAACATTTTACTCGTCAATGTCCAATATCTAGACAACAAGGTGGATGAAATTAGGGCACAAGTTGTCTTCCAGAGAACCTTCAGAGATTGTAACATACTCTATTTCACAGAAACATGGCTCACTCGGGATATGTTGTCAGAGTCGGTACAGCCACCCGGTTTCTTCACGCATCGTGCCGACAGAAATAAAACATATTTCTGGTGAGAAGAAGGGCGGGGGTGTATGTTGATTGATTAACAACTCATGGCGTAATCATAACAACATACTGGAACTCAAGTCCTTACAAATTTAGAATTCCTTACAAACGCCGTACGCATTACCTACCAAGAGAATTCTCTTCAATTATAGTCACAGCCTTGTATATCCCCCTAATGCAGATACCTCGACGTCCCTGAAAGAACTTCACTGAACTTTATGTAAACTGGAAACCATATATCCCAAGGCTGCATTTGTTGTAGCTGGGGATTATAACAAAATAATCTGAGAACAAGGCTTCCTAAATTCTATGAGCATATCGAATGCGCGACACGAGCTGGTAGAATTCTGGGTCATTGCTACTCTAACTTCAGCGATGCATAAAAAGCCCTCCCCCGGCCTCCCTTCGTCAAATCTGACCATGACTCCAATTTGTTGCTCCCAGCCTATAGACAGAAACTGAAGCAGGAAACGCCAGTGCTCAGGTCTATCCAACGCTGGTCTGACCAATCGGATTCCACGCTTCAAGATGGCTTAGATCTCGTGGACTGGGATATGTTCTGGGTAGCCTCAGAGAACAACATTGACTGATACATTATTAGCAAGTGCATCGGTGATGTTGTACCCACTGTGAATATTAATAGCTTCCCTAACCAGAAAATGTGGATTGATGGCAGCATTTGCGCAAAACTGAAATCATTGCATGGTGACTGGGAACATGACCGAATACAAACAGTGTAGCTATTCCTTCCACAAGACAATCAAACAAGCAAAGTGTCAGTATAGAGGCAAAGTAGAGTCACAACTCAATGGCTCAAACACGAGATGTATGTGTCACGCCTGGGTCTTAGTATTTTGTGTTTTCTTTCTTTATTTGGTCAGGCCAGGGTGTGACATGGGTTATTGTGGTGTGTTTTTTGTCTTGGGGTTTTGTGGGGTGACTAATTAGTCTATGGCTGCCTGAGGCAGTTCTCAATCAGTCAGGTGATTTATCTTTGTCTCTGATTGGGAACCATATTTAGGCAGCCATATTCTGTGAGTGTTTTCGTGGGTGATTGTTCCTGTCTCTGTGTAGTTGTTCACCAGACAGGCTGTATAGGTTTTCTCGTTCCGTTTGTTGTTTTTGTATATTATAAGTTATTTCATGTCTCGTTCACCTTTATTAAAGAACATGAGTAACCACCACGCTGCATCTTCTCCTTCAACAGATGAATGCCGTTACAGTATGTGGCAGGGTCTGCAGGCAATCATGGATTACAAAAAGAAAACCAGCCCCGTCGCCGACATCAACGTCCTGCTCCCAGACAAATTAAACAACTTCTTTGCTCGCTTTGAAGACAATACAGTGCCACTGACACGGCCCGCTACCAAAGCCTGTGTGCTCTCCTCCACGGTGGCCAACGTGAGTAAAACGTTTTAACCATCGCACAGACGGCAGCCCTAGCCGTGTCCTCAGAGCATGCTCAGACCAGCTGGCTGGTGTGTTTATGGTCATATTCAATCAATCCCTATCCCAGTCTGCTGTCCCCACATGCTTCAAAATGGCCACCATTGTTCCTGTTCCCAAGAAAGCTAAGGTAACTGAACTAAATGACTATCGCCCTGTAGCACTCACTTCTGTCATCATGAAGTGCTTTGAGAGACTAGTCAAGGATCATATCACCTCCACCCTACCTGGTACTCTAGTTCCACTTCAAATAGCGTACCGCCCCAATAGGTCCACAGATGACGCAATCGCCATCACACTGCCCTATCCCATCTGGACAAGAGGAATACCTATGTAAGAATGCTGTTCATTGATGACAGCTCAGCATTTAACACCATAGTACCCTCCAAACTCATCACTAAGCTCAAGACCCTGGGTCTCGACCCCGCCCTATGCAACTGAGTCCTGGACTTTTTGACAGGCTGCACCCAGGTGGTGAGGGTAAGAGACAACATCTCCACCCCGCTGATCCTCAACTCTGGGCCCCACAAAAGTGCGTTCTCAGCCCTCTCCTGTACTCCCTGTTCACCTATGACTGCGTGGCCATGCACGCCTCCAAATCAATCATCAAGTATGCAGACGACACAACAGTGGTAGGCTTGACAGCCTACAGGGAGGAGTTGAGGCCCTCGGTGTGGTGTCAGAAAAATAACCTCACACTCAACGTCAACAAAACACAGGAGATGATCGTGGACTTCAGGAAACAGGAATCACCCCCCCATCCACAGACGGGACACTAGTGGAGAAGGTGGAAAGTTTCCTTGGCGCACACATCACAGACCAACTGTAATGGTCCACCCACACAGACAGCGTGGTGCTCAGGAGGCTGAAGAAATTTGGCTTGTCATCTAAAACCCTGACAAACTTTTACAGATGCACAATCAAAAGCATCCTGTCGGGCTGTATCACCGCCTGGTACGGCAACTGCTCCGCCCACAACCACAAGGCTCTCCAGAGGGTGGTGTGGTCTGCACAATGCATCACCGGGGGCAAACTACCTGCCCTCCAGGACACCTACAGCACTCGATGTCACAGGAAGGACAAAAAGATCATCAAGGACAACAACCACCCGAGCCACTGCCTGTTCACCCCGCTTTCATCCAGAAGGCGAGGTCAGTACAGGTGCATCAATGCTGGGACCGAGAGACTGAAAAATAGCTTCTATCTCAAGGCCATCAGACTGTTAAACAGCC
>NC_068450.1:50264205-50536705 GCF_023373465.1 Oncorhynchus keta
TTGAGGTTATTATTTATAGGGGTGCCAGGTAGGTTGTGCCTACCAGAGAAAACATTGGTTTCTCCTTTTAGTTTGGGTGGGAATGAGTCCCATCTGGTCCGTCAAGTCTACACCAATACAAAGGACTTATGTAAAAGTCAGGATGGAAATAAACTTTTCATAAACCCTTAAAACATTGGAAAGAACTTCAAAAACAACTATATTCTGTTGCGTGGGTTGTATTAGCAACAACAATGATTACACACACACATATAATAATATCACAATGAGTTCTGGTTCCTCCAGAAATGTCCTGTACCTCGGGCCTAAAAAAAGAGTCCTGCCCGGTAAAGGAGTTCAGTGAACTCAAGTGACTTTTGTCACGCGATGTTTGTCCGTTCATTCAGTGTAGCGTAAACCCAGTATTAAACATACAATCAATATAACAATTACTTTACCACAGAACTTTAAAGCGGATCAACTCTTACTTAAGTCCTCAACTACCACTAACTACACAAATCACAGTATACATCACATCCAAACAAATGAAATACCGTATACAAAAGGTGGTAGTCAGTCGGTCAGTCAGACAATCCAATCCGCCAATAGATCTCCAGCGGAGAAAGGCCACGAAGAACGGAGAGGTGTAGTCCAGGGACGCGATGAGTGGATCCGATCCTGGGTAAACTCTCTTAGGCTACAAAACACACGTTTAACGGCAACAAAACAAACGGAATAGAGAAGCTTCGGAACTGAGGGTTGAACACATCCTCATGCACCTCCATCACAACCCCACTTTCGCACAGCTGATGCTGGCTATTTAATTGGGAATTAAAGGGAAAGCGCCCTATTGCAAGGAGCTGCACTGAGACGGTTCAGAAAAATTCAGGGCCGTCACACACCCCTCCCTGGAAAAAGCCGACCATTGCCCTGGAAGGCACATCTTGGTCGGGGAAACCGAGAAAGGTCTCCTCATCACTTTCCTCTACAAAAATATTCATTACTTTTGGAGCTCACGCTCCTCAGCTGAGGGGTCACAGGCCTTAAGGTGCGAGACTTCTGGGTCTGGGAATCCGAGAAAAGTCTCCTCACTTTCCTCTTCAAAGATATCCAGGACCTTGCGGCGCTCAATCGCCTCCATTCCTCAGCCGAGGGTAACAGGCCTTAAGGCGTGAGACATGAACAACGCGCATATCTTCACCTGTGTCCTCTTTCACCACTCGGTAGTTCAAAGGGCCCATCTGCTCCACAATCCTATATGGTCCTTGCCATTTAGGAGCGAGCTTGGCCGAGAAGAATTGTTCAGCTTTCGAGTAAGGATGAGAGCGAAGCCACACCCGATCATGAAGCTGGAACTGCATGTCTCGTCTGTTCTTATCATAATTTCTCTTCTGCTTGAGTCGAGCCTGGATCATGTTCTTTGAGACAAGAGCTCTCAAGTCATGGAGATGGCCTACCTGGTCATAGCAAGCAGCGTCTGGAGTAAGCTGCTGGGGCTGTAGCACCATATCCAAGGGTCCTCGGAGAGGACGACTTAGGTTCAGCTCTGCAGGTGTGACTCCAGTGGACTCTTGCACCGCAGAATTCAGGGCAAATCGAAACTCGTGAAGGTGCTTGTCCCAGTGTTTGTGCTGGGTCCCTACATAGGAAGCAATCATTGTCTTCAAGGTTCGATTTACTCTCTCAGTGAGATTGGTCTGTGGGTGATAGGCCGTGGTCAACTTCTGTCTCATGTTCCATCTTTGGCAGGTCTCCTCAAAGAGATCAGAGACAAATTGGGAACCTCGATCAGACAGGATGTAATCAGGCACTCCCCAGCGAGTCAGGATCTCTTTCGTAAGGATGTTAGAGACGGTCCTCGCTGTGGCCTGACGCAGGGAAAAGAGCTCCACCCACTTTGAATAATAATCAACAAAAACAAGCATGTACACATTCTGATTGGAGCTTCTAGGAAATGGACCCATCAAATCCACTCCTAACATTTCCCAAGGTCGGGTAACCACCGTTTGCTGCAACTTGCCAGCAGGCTTTCTACCTTCTGGTTTGTACATCTGACAAACCTGACAATTTCGGATGTGTGACTTCACATCCATGCTCAGATGTGGCCAGTAGAGTAACGCTTGCAACCGCTTGTAGGTTTTGAACCTGCCCAAATGACCAGCTAATGGGTCTTCATGGAAATGTTGAAGCAGTTGTAGGCGTAGAGTGTCCGGTATGTACATTTGGTAGAGTGTTCTGTGAGGTAGTTGTACGACTCGGTAGACTTTATCTTCAATGATGGTCAGCTTTGTGGTAGGATTGACCATCTTTTCTCCATCTTCCAGGATAGTCTGGTACAAAGCCTGTACTTCTGGATCATCCTGTTGAGCTTTCCATATGGCCTCATCAGAGATGGGAAAGTCCGTTTTGGGCGAGTCTCGACTGCTTGACAGGACAGTAGCACATGTAAGATCAGGGCCACCGTTATCACAAGTAGGAGCTCTGGACAAGGCATCTGGAACAGTGTTGTATTTTCCTTTCCTGTATTCCACTGCAAATGTGAACTCTTGCAACCGTAGAGCCCATCTTATGAGTCTGGTGCTTGGTTTGTTGGTCTTGAACACCCACACAAGGGAGGAATGGTCAGTGACCACAGTGAAGTGTCTTTCCTCCAAGTAGTACCTCCACTTTTCCAAAGCCCAGACCACTGCAAGGCACTCTTGCTCTGTTGTGGAGTAGTTCCGTTCTGCTCCATTCAATGTCCGACTGGCGAACGCTAGCACTTCTTCAGTGCCAAGTCCAGTCTGTTGGACTAGGACAGCACCAAGTCCAACATCACTTGCATCAGTGTAAACAACAAAAGGGCAATCAAAGTTGGGATGACCTAAAATGGGAGGTGTGACGAGATGTCGTTTCAGGGTTTCAAAGGAAGTCTGGCACTCTGCCGTCCATTGGAATTTAGCTCCTTTCGCTTCATCGCGTTGAGGGGTTCTGCCACCTGGGAGAAGTTCGACACAAACCGATGGTACCATCCAGCCATACCAAGGAACCGTTGAAGGGCCTTGAGTGTGGTTGGCACAGGGAAGTCTTGTACAGCCTTTGTCTTTTCAGGATCCACATGAATGCCGTCGAAAGACACAATATGGCCAAGGAACTTCAGGGAGGTTTGGCAGAAGTTGCTCTTCTTCATATTTAAGGTCAGACCAGCTTCTCTTAGCTTGTCCAACACTGCTTGAAGATCTTGAAAGTGTCTTTCTCTGTTCTGAGAGTAGATAATTATATCGTCCAGGTAGACGAAACAGATCTTCCCTTTGAGCTCACCTAACGCAATCTCCATGAGTCTTTGGAAAGTGGCAGGGGCATTCTTTAATCCAAAGGGCATCACCTTAAAGGAAAACAAGCCCTCGGCACAGACAAACGCAGTCTTGTCCTTGCTTTCCTGGTCCATCTCAACCTGCCAATAACCACTATTGAGATCAAGGGTAGTGAACACAACAGCGCCAGACAATGACTCCAGGATCTCATGGATGGTGGGAAGAGGATAGGCATCAGTCTGGGAAACATTGTTGGTCTTCCTATAGTCCACACAAAATCTAAGACCACCAGTCTTTTTTGGGATGAGGACAACAGGAGCAGCCCAGGGAGAGGAGGAACGTTCTATTATATCTTGGGTTAACATATCATTTATGAGTCCCTTTTGGATGATTAGCTTCGCTGGGGACAAACGATATGGCTTTTGCTTGATCGGCATTTCCTGTGTAAGGAATATTTTGTGCTTCAGGAGCCTGGTGCGTCCCAGCTTTGAAGTACATACATCAGCATTATTCTGCAGCTGTTCCAACAGCCTTAACTCCTCTGGCTGTTCCAGCTGAGCTCTTCTCACAGCCTGTAAAAGGAGATCGTCAGAAGGATTATCGAGGGTTAGTGGTACCGGAGCAATGGCAGAGAAGACTGCCACATTTGAACCCCAATCATGTAACTTCATAGTTTCTGATTGGAAGAAATGCTTCTCGCTCGGATTGTATGGAAACCAGTAGCAATTGTGTGCGATATCAATCTGGACACCACTGAAGTACATGAAATCAATTCCCAACACGACAGGAAAAGCAAGGTTCCTGGTTTGTAGAATAACAGAAGGAATCATATAGGAGTGGTTACACAGGCGGAACTCTACCTCACTCCATCCAAGTGGTCGTCTAGCCTCACCATCAGCCAGATAGAGTGGACCTTCTGTCCACGGCTTCAAGTTGTATTGTGGACCATTAACCTCCTTCCACAGTTTCTCATTGAGCAGTGTGTAGGATGACCCGGTATCCAAGATGGCTCTTCCTGTCCATGGGCCTATGGACAGGGGTAACACCAGTTGGTGCGGTATTAACTGAAAGGAAGGGGATGTCGATGGGGGGGCGTAGGCAGTGACTCTTGGGGTTTCAGCTCTGGTTAAAGCACCCAGAGAAGGATGGTCATTGCTGCGAAGAGAGTTAGGTGTGTTGGCCTGTTGTGATTTGTGGTTTCTGGAAGGGTTTACTTGATACGGTCTTGGACATGTAGCTGAAGAATGTCCCTTTTGGCTACATCTCCAACAAAACATGAGAGGGTCTTGGCTGGAGACTCTGGCTGTTGTTGATGGTCTGTCTTGGGTAACTGTTTGGGTGTCTGTTTCTTTCTCTGGTCATATTGCTGTTGGCATTCTCTATCCTTCTCAAACTGCTGTCCCAAGCGAACCAGTCCATCGACAGTGGTGACTCGTTCTCGGAGTTGACTGGCTAGTAGTGGGTTGATGTTCTTCAAGATCAATTTAATGACCTCTTCCTCCTCAATGCCAGGTTTCCACCTTCTGCACAGGGAGTGGTAACCGTATGCAAAGTCACGGATACTCTCCTTCTCTCCTTGTACTCGATTTCTGACTCTGTCTGCCAATTCATCTGTGTAGTCCTCAGATAGAAATGCAGAGGAAAACTTGGCCTCAAAGTCAGCCCAGGAGGTAGTGGTGAGACGTGCCACATCCCACCAGTCTCGAGCTGTTCCATGCAACACATTCCTCAATGTGGCAAGGAGTTCTTCGTCAGCCAGGGGATTGAGGGCAAGAAAGTCACGACATCTTTCTAGATACATTAGCGGATCAGGACTGTCATCTTTTTTCCCAAAGGTGGGAAATTGCAATTTAATGGGCATCGCCCCCAGATGAAGTCTACTCAAATCACCACGAACAAACGAGCTAGGAGGGATTGAGGAAGTAGAGGGGGAGTGCGTTATCGGACAATGAAAATGAACACCAGGATGCATGGTGGATTGCATCCTGCAAGGGGTGGCTGCAGCATGGCCTGGTCTTGGCTGTTCAGAGGTGCCAGCTTGGCCCTCAGTGGTCTGAACTGAAGTGGACACCAGGGAAACTCTGTGTAAGGAGTTGTGCCTAATGGAGGCCATGTCCACAGACACGTCATCCAACATTTTAACACAATTAGAGAGTTCTGTCTGCAAGTGGTCTACAGTGTTAACCATGGGAGAAAAAACAGAATTAACATCCTTGAGGACCTCAGTGTGGTGATGTTGCAGGCGCCATTGGAGAGTGGCAGTGAGTTGGTTTCGTTGGTAGTCAAACTGCCTGTCCATGGCACCAGTCATTTCCCGTCTTCCACTCTCACTGAGCTCTTTCAGCGTGTGGGTTAGAGTGCTCAGTGAGTTTCTGAATTCCATGGCACTCTGTTGTTGCTCTTCCCTCAGACATTTGAATTTATGGTGGATAAGAGTTTGGAGATGTTGTTGAGTCTGACGAATATCAAGGATGTCACCTTGAAGTTGTAAGACTACAACCTCTGGAGATAAACCAGACAATGGAGGAAGGTTGGGTGTCAGAGGGAGGACTAGCTCAGTACTTCCACACAGATCCATGTCAATAAGTGAGTAACTGGTTAGACCTCCTGTGGCCTGTGGCTCAGGCCGAGCATTCAGATTCCCAGGGCTCTGGCCCAAATCAACTCCATTATCTCCATTCACATTATGATTTGTATTGTCAGCTTGATGGTCAGAATGGCCCTGTGTATTCCCATTGACAGGTATGACATGGATGAGCACATTATCTTGGGGTGAATCCATTGTTTTAATTCCACACAAAATATTTGCTTTGGTTAGTTCTCAATGTTGAGCTGTCCCATCTGGGGTGCCATTTTTATGTAACGGTTTTGACTTGAGGTTATTATTTATAGGGGTGCCAGGTAGGTTGTGCCTACCAGAGAAAACATTGGTTTCTCCTTTTAGTTTGGGTGGGAATGAGTCCCATCTGGTCCGTCAAGTCTACACCAATACAAAGGACTTATGTAAAAGTCAGGATGGAAATAAACTTTTCATAAACCCTTAAAACATTGGAAAGAACTTCAAAAACAACTATATTCTGTTGCGTGGGTTGTATTAGCAACAACAATGATTACACACACACATATAATAATATCACAATGAGTTCTGGTTCCTCCAGAAATGTCCTGTACCTCGGGCCTAAAAAGAGTCCTGCCCGGTAAAGGAGTTCAGTGAACTCAAGTGACTTTTGTCACGCGATGTTTGTCCGTTCATTCAGTGTAGCGTAAACCCAGTATTAAACATACAATCAATATAACAATTACTTTACCACAGAACTTTAAAGCGGATCAACTCTTACTTAAGTCCTCAACTACCACTAACTACACAAATCACAGTATACATCACATCCAAACAAATGAAATACCGTATACAAAAAGGTGGTAGTCAGTCGGTCAGTCAGACAATCCAATCCGCCAATAGATCTCCAGCGGAGAAAGGCCACGAAGAACGGAGAGGTGTAGTCCAGGGACGCGATGAGTGGATCCGATCCTGGGTAAACTCTCTTAGGCTACAAAACACACGTTTAACGGCAACAAAACAAACGGAATAGAGAAGCTTCGGAACTGAGGGTTGAACACATCCTCATGCACGTCTCCATCACAACCCCACTTTCGCACAGCTGATGCTGGCTATTTAATTGGGAATTAAAGGGAAAGCGCCCTATTGCAAGGAGCTGCACTGAGACGGTTCAGAAAAATTCAGGGCCGTCACAACGTGATGGCATTGGAAAAAGCTAACTCTGAGCATCACTGAATTACCTGAATGAGACAAGCACAACAAACCCAATCAAATCGACTCTCAACCCCATTCTGATTTTTGACATAGGGTCCGTTGTGGATTCAATGACATTTCATTTTAAAGCAGAATCTGTGAGCTTGCTCCTGTCTCCTTCCACTTGTCGTTCGTGAAATTGCAGCCCGGAGAGTTGCGCAAGACTTTCATGGTTTTCTTTCCTTGTCTGTTGTCACTCATAGAGGGTAGGAAATGAAATGACTCAACACTTTTGAGATGCACCCTCAGTATGAGCTTATAAAGCTGTGTTCGAATACTTATACTAACCACACTATCCGTACTATTTGTGACGTGAATTGAGTAAATAGTGTGCTTATTGGTCATAGAATGGATATAGATTTTTCATTTTAAAATAGAGTTTTATGAGCCCTATGAGCAAAAGTCACCATACCCTGGGGGTTTGAAACCTGGCCTTTATACGGGGATCTTAAACGTCCATGTCAGATGATCAAGAGGCTCCAGTGGCTTGAAGAATGTGGACTGTGATTGTGTGTGTGTGTTCATGTTCGTGTGTATGTGTAGGTGATTTATGATCGTTCCCTGTGGTGCGTCTGATGGAGGAGAGTGTGAGGGACAGTGAGCAGGCCTCATCTGGAGCCTATATGGGTTGTCAACAGGCCTGTCAATCATACCTAAGGGGCGGGGAGACAGAGGGGCAGGAAGTACATGGCCCCAGTCTTTATGGTTGAATTACAATATGAAAACCTCCTCACTGCCTGACCTCTACCCTTGTTGATTTGCATGTAAAGAAATAGAAAATGCTTGGATGGGTATCACGAATGTGGCAAAAATATAGCAGAAATGTTCTCTAGGCTTCAGTTCAACAGGCTAACCCAATCTTGTTGTGTGAAGATGATTCAGGTTTAAAGACGCACACACACACACACACACACACACACACACAGCCACACAAACAGGCACACACAGACATCCACACACAAACACACACCAACTTGTCTGTGGAAATTCTGAAAAGAAACATCACATATTAATTTGCAAGGACTGTTCTTGGAAGAAGTAGCAAACCCATCTCCCATAACTCATAATACAATACCATACCTACCTTTGCGTTGAAATACTGGAATACATTAACCATCTTTCCTCAGCCATTTTTCCCAAAATACATCCTACCTGAAAAGCCATTGTCAGGAACTGGCTGTTATCTCCCGATCAGCAGGCAAACAAAAGGCAGAGGAGAGAATAGAGACTATATCCCTGAGATGAGTCTGAGGCTGCCCCAAATGGCACCCTGATCCAGTCTGGCAGTGCACTATATAGGGAATAGGGTGCCATTTAGGATGCAGTCTGAGTCTGAGCCCCGGTCTGTCAGTCAGCTCCCTTGGTCCATTTCTCCATCTAACTTAGTTAACAGGCTCTAATGTGGCCCTTGGGGAGCCCTAATTTGGCCCCTGAGGGCCTCCAGATAGGGCCTGGCAACCTCTACGACTCTGTTTCCAATAAACCTGGCCCATCTGGAGCTGAAGGGTAGCGCAGGAAGCAGGTAGCCATGACAACAACCCCCCTCACACACACACACACACACACACACACACACACACACACACACACACACACACACACACACACACACACACACACACACACACACACACACACACACACACACACACACACACACACACACACACACACACACACACACAAACACCCACACTCTGCTGCACCAGCAAACCAGCTGCTCATGTGTTTATTAAATGACAGAGCAGTGATTGGGGAAAGCTGTTGACCATAGGAGGGCACTGTGCTCCTCACTTGACCCACCTTGTCTAACTTTGCACTCCAAGGGATAGTCACCGATATGAAGTTTCAAGTCAAAGTTTTTTTTATTAGTTGTATGGCATACACCGTCCAGCAAAATGCTTACCTGCAGGTTCCTTTCTCGACAATAAGAAATAATAAAATACAAGAATAAGTTGTGTTTTTGATTGAGATTCTGAAATGCACCTACAGTATATGGGTTCTATTCTTACAGTTTTTCTCAGTCGCTTTGGTGCATTTACATTTACATTTAAGTCATTTAGCAGACGCTCTTATCCAGAGCGACTTACAAATTGGTGCATTCACCTTATGACATCCAGTGGAACAGCCACTTTACAATAGTGCATCTAAATCTTTTAAGGGGGGGGGGTGAGAAGGATTACTTTATCCTATCCTAGGTATTCCTTAAAGAGGTGGGGTTTCAGGTGTCTCCGGAAGGTGGTGATTGACTCCGCTGTCCTGGCGTCGTGAGGGAGTTTGTTCCACCATTGGGGAGCCAGAGCAGCGAACAGTTTTGACTGGGCTGAGCGGGAACTGTACTTCCTCAGTGGTAGTGAGGCGAGCAGGCCAGAGGTGGATGAACGCAGTGCCCTTGTTTGGGTGTAGGGCCTGATCAGAGCCTGGAGGTACTGAGGTGCCGTTCCCCTCACAGCTCCGTAGGCAAGCACCATGGTCTTGTAGCGGATGCGAGCTTCAACTGGAAGCCAGTGGAGAGAGCGGAGGAGCGGGGTGACGTGAGAGAACTTGGGAAGGTTGAACACCAGACGGGCTGCGGCGTTCTGGATGAGTTGTAGGGGTTTAATGGCACAGGCAGGGAGCCCAGCCAACAGCGAGTTGCAGTAATCCAGACGGGAGATGACAAGTGCCTGGATTAGGACCTGCGCCGCTTCCTGTGTGAGGCAGGGTCGTACTCTGCGGATGTTGTAGAGCATGAACCTACAGGAACGGGCCACCGCCTTGATGTTAGTTGAGAACGACAGGGTGTTGTCCAGGATCACGCCAAGGTTCTTAGCGCTCTGGGAGGAGGACACAATGGAGTTGTCAACCGTGATGGCGAGATCATGGAACGGGCAGTCCTTCCCCGGGAGGAAGAGCAGCTCCGTCTTGCCAAGGTTCAGCTTGAGGTGGTGATCCGTCATCCACACTGATATGTCTGCCAGACATGCAGAGATGCGATTCACCACCTGGTCATCAGAAGGAGGAAAGGAGAAGATTAATTGTGTGTCGTCTGCATAGCAATGATAGGAGAGACCATGTGAGGTTATGACAGAGCCAAGTGACTTGGTGTATAGTGAGAATAGGAGAGGGCCTAGAACAGAGCCCTGGGGGACACCAGTGGTGAGAGCGCGTGGTGAGGAGACAGATTCTCGCCACGCCACCTGGATAGGAGCGACCTGTCAGGTAGGACGCAATCCAAGCGTGGGCCGCGCCGGAGATGCCCAACTCGGAGAGGGTGGAGAGGAGGATCTGATGGTTCACAGTATCGAAGGCAGCCGATAGGTCTAGAAGGATGAGAGCAGAGGAGAGAGAGTTAGCTTTAGCGGTGCGGAGCGCCTCCGTGATACAGAGAAGAGCAGTCTCAGTTGAATGACTAGTCTTGAAACCTGACTGATTTGGATCAAGAAGGTCATTCTGAGAGAGATAGCGGGAGAGCTGGCCAAGGACGGCACGTTCAAGAGTTTTGGAGAGAAAAGAAAGAAGGGATACTGGTCTGTAGTTGTTGACATCGGAGGGATCGAGTGTAGGTTTTTTCAGAAGGGGTGCAACTCTCGCTCTCTTGAAGACGGAAGGGACGTAGCCAGCGGTCAGGGATGAGTTGATGAGCGAGGTGAGGTAAGGGAGAAGGTCTCCGGAAATGGTCTGGAGAAGAGAGGAGGGGATAGGGTCGAGCGGGCAGGTTGTTGGGCGGCCGGCCGTCACAAGACGCGAGATTTCATCTGGAGAGAGAGGGGAGAAAGAGGTCAGAGCACCGGGTAGGGCAGTGTGAGCAGAACCAGCGGTGTCGTTTGACTTAGCAAACGAGGATCGGATGTCGTCAACCTTCTTTTCAAAATGGTTGACGAAGTCATCTGCAGAGAGGGAGGAGGGGGGGAGGGGAGGAGGATTCAGGAGGGAGGAGAAGGTGGCAAAGAGCTTCCTAGGGTTAGAGGCAGATGCTTGGAATTTAGAGTGGTAGAAAGTGGCTTTAGCAGCAGAGACAGAGGAGGAAAATGTAGAGAGGAGGGAGCGAAAGGATGCCAGGTCCGCAGGGAGGCGAGTTTTCCTCCATTTCCGCTCGGCTGCCCGGAGCCCTGTTCTGTGAGCTCGCAATGAGTCGTCGAGCCACGGAGCGGGAGGGAGGACCGAGCCGGCCTGGAAGATAGGGGACATAGAGAGTCAAAGGATGCAGAAAGGGAGGAGAGGAGTTTCTTAGATCAAAAGTGCAATTCTTGATACTACTTGTACAAATTCCAAATCATCTAGTCACTTGTGCACATCATTAAAGCAATTTCTTATTCCTTTGAACAAATTGCAATTGATAATGTACAAGTGTCAGCTTTTTTCCACATTATCAATTGCTCATGTCATGTTGATCAAAATATAGTAGATGGTTCTCCGTTGAATAGTCTTACCCCTCAAAACATCTAGAATAAGCCATTACATGCAAAATTGTTGAACTATTTGTCATAAACTGTCAAGCATAGTTTTACACATTTCTATTAGACCTTTTGTACAAAAATGTGAATTGATGAATCGTGCAGGTGAAATTGACCCTCACTCGTGAAGGAATGTAAAGTGTTAGTTCAACCAACAATCAACCAGTTGTCTAAATTGCTCAAAGTTGCATCTCATGAAGAATCAATTGCCAAGCATATATAGACAGACCACAACATAGAGTTGCAATTTCCAATAATGGATGGTCTAGGAAACGAACAGGGTCAGAAGAGGAAGAGGAGCAAGGATGCGTGGTGGAAGGCAAAACAGAGGAAGAGGCAGAAGAGGCAGAAGAGGACATAGGCGCATATCTGATGACATAAGGGCCACTATTGTAGACCATGTTGTCAATCATGGCCTTACAATGGCTGAGACGGGTCGAAGGGTGCAGCCGAATATTGGGAGATCAACCGTGTCCTCAGTAGTTCAAACGTTTCGAAGAGAGAACAGGTATGTCCACCAATGTACAGTGCACTGTTACTGTATATAAGCAATATACTGTTACTTCCTACAATGCTTCATATTACAGTAGTCCACTTGTATTTCACAGCATACAGAAATATACTCTATACAGATAGAGTACACCTTACATGCACCCACCTGTATGTTTTACAGTAAAATGTGTGTTTGCATAGTTTTTGTCTATGTGAAAGTGTGCGATGCATCACTGCATTTCCCCACATAGGACTGCAAGATTACCTCAAACCGGTGGCAGAGGATGCCTTTTCACACCTCAACAGGAGGAGGCTATTTGCACCATGGTCCGAGTAAACAATGCCATGAGACTCAGGGAAATACAAAGGACCATTATAGAAGACAACGATGTCTTTGAAAACATCCATACGGTTAGCATCTCAACCATCGACAGGGTGCTGCATAGAAACCAGATGAGTATGAAACAGCTGTACCGTGTACCATTCCAAAGGAATGAGGACAGAGTTAAGGAGCTACGGTACCAGTATGTACAGGTAAAACATATATCTATGGAACTACTTTACAGCAACATTTTATAGTGATACATAGTACAGTAAGCATAAACTGCACACATTTCCATTGCTGTGGAAGGAACATGCAATATATGTACATTTTATGTCACTCTTCCTTACCAAAACAAATTCAACTATGTGTTCTGGGATATAGTGTATAATGGAGTTGGAATCAAGTGAACCCTCTCACAACTTTGTATGCGTGGATGAGGCTGGCTTCAACCTGACCAAATGCAGAAGGCGGGGTCGGAACATCATCGGTCACAGAGCTACTGTGGATTTGCCAGGCCAACAGGGAGGAAAAATCACCATGTGTGCTACTATTTCGGAGCATGGTGTCCTAACCAATATCCCCCTTATAGGGCCATACAACACCCAGCATCTACTCAACTTTTTAGAGACTCTCTACATGGCTCTCATCCCTGATGATGAGAGGGGTCTGCTTAGAGAGGATTTTCCAAAGTATGTGGTCATTTGTGATAATGTGAGTTTGCATCGATCAAACATCATAAGGCAATGGTTTGTGAGCCACCCGAGGATGCTCATATAATTCCTCCCACCTTATTCACCATTCCTTAACCCAATTGAGGAGTTATTTTCAGCATGGAGGTGGAAGGTGTACGATCGTCAGCCATACACACAGATGACCCTGCTGGCTGCAATGGATGCAGCATGTGAGGACATCACAGTAGACTCCTGCAGAGGATGGATAAGGCATTCCAAAAGATTCTTTCCACGTTGCATTGGAAGGGAAAATATCCGGTGTGATATGGATGAGAATATGTGGGCTGACAGACAGGAACGTCTGGATGTGTAGAGACAGCACAACAGTGCTGCGGGCAAAGTTGTGCCTTAGGGGTGGTTTCCTGTGTTTCTTTCTAATTTAGTTTTTTCCCTTTGTGCCCCTTGAGTTGTCCAGTCTCTTTCAATCAATAACCCACATACAGTAATATGTAAATAGTACTGTTGAAATTGATATATGCCATAGAAGTGCAGCCTTGTGCATTTTCAATACAGTAACTGTCATCCAAACTGTAGTCTAAGTTTACATCAGGCAATACTGTCAAAGTACACAGTTACATTGACAACATGCCTAAACATTTTGCCGACCTGACCTTGTTCGAGAACAATGACTCAATTACGTATATCATTCTGATGACACTGACATGATCATTGGCATGAATATTTACTTTTGAGAGATCTTACTAAGGATTTTTTGTGACTGACTAGCTTTAGAAACATATCTATTGTATATTGCAGCTTGTACAAATTGTTCTGAGAAATGCACTTATTATTTTGCAGATGTTAGGGATGATGTGAAAAATGCACCAAAGCGACTGAGAAAAACTGTAATTCCATGTTACACCTACTCAGTTTTCACATGGACACAGAGTAGCAGTTGCATTGCCACTGTCCTGTTATGAGCCTCATCAAAAAAAGTGTTGTCTGTGTATGTGGACGATGTAAACAGGATGGAAGCCAGTACAGATGTTCTGTAACACCAACACACTCATTTAGACCAGCAGTAAAACACATGCATAATACAACCTCGCAAAGTCAGAAATTAGGTGATTCTGCCACTGCTCTACAGTGGAACATATGGGTAATGGTTATGATACTCATCTAGGATGTGTAGGAGAGACAGAAGGAGTTATAGCCTTCTGCTTTGGGGAGTGAGAAGTGTTCAAGATTAGCAGGTTTATTGCTTGTTCATCATCATTCCGCAACGGTGATTGTAAAATGTGGAGGCTGGTTGAGACGTGGTTGGATTTTGTGAGGATTTTATCACACCATCCTCTCCCAGTGACTTCCTTTGCAGTCTTGGCATCTGTGATTATGTTATTTTACAATCATTAGCATGATTCACATAGCTGCTTGCTGTATGGTCACTGTACACTGAAACACTGTATAATTGTCTTGTATTATGTTCCATTGGGGGCCGTTTTTAATTTTGGTTAGCATCTGAGAATAGGTAGAGGTTAAAAGATAGAGGAAGAAAACTATAGAAGAGAGGGGGGAGATAAAGAGAGAAGGGAGAGATGAAGAGAGAGAGAGAGAGAGAGAGAGAGAGAGAGAGACAGACAGACAGACAGACAGACAGACAGACAGACAGACAGACAGACAGACAGACAGACAGACAGACAGACAGACAGACAGACAGACAGACAGACAGACAGACAGACAGAGGAGAAAAAGAGAACAAGAGAACAAGAGAACAAGAGAAAGAGAAAAAGGGAGAGACTGCACAAACAATGGAGATACAGGAGGGGCAGAGGGATGATGTTTTAGAGAGAGAAGGATAACAGAGGGAGAGAGTGCTGGTCTGCTGGTCATCCCAGTGGGAGATTCAATGTGTTCACCCCAAATAGCACCCAATTCCCTATTTAGTGAACTACTTTTGACCAGGGCTCAATTGTTTCTGTTGTTATCCCTAAAGGAAGAGATCATCTGAATTAGATAAATACCATCCCATTTCAAGATTATTTGACCTTTCCTAAGTTTTAGAATCCCTGGATTTTTTTTTTACTTCTCCCTGCTCTGCTTGTTTTACATGATTTGTTAAATTGCTTAGATCATAAAAATCATTGTGCTGCCTTATTTCTAGAACTTTCCAAGGCCTTCGACACTGTTGACCACATTCCCATTCAAAGGTTGACTGAAATAGGCCTGGATCAGTTTTCTTGCAAGTGGTTTGAGAATTATCTGTCAGACAGGACACAATGTGTGAAGTCTAGTTTCCTGGAAAATAGAAATGTGTACCGCAGGGCTTAGTATTGGGACCTGCTCTCTTTACTATTTATGACAAAATGTTGGTCTATCTATCTGTATGCAGTAGATACTGTTATTATATGCCATAGCCCCAACTCTAGACCCCCCACCCCCACACCCCACTCCTGGTGATATCGTGTGGAATTATCCATATAATGATCTACTTTACACAAAACATTAGGAAAACCTTCCTAATACTGAATTGCACCCCCTTTTGCCCTCAGAACAGCCTAATTTTGACACAGACATGCAATCACAACATGATTCACGGGCCATCAAACTCAATTTCCAGCAGATTAGCAGAGAAGAAGGGTCTGTTCCACCACAGGTCTAATGTACTATTATTAAAGATGTGCATCACATCACATCCCTGCAGACCACACCAGACCACATACACACACACGGCCTCAGTCAGGCAGGCGCACGCACACCCACACGCAAGCACACACACACTCGTCACACACATACACTAAAATAATATTCTCAGTCTCTGGCATAGCTGCTGTATCACTTAGCAAAATGGTGCAATGATGTAACATGGTGCTGACAGAGGCAGGTTGACAGTTTAGCCTTGGTCTGTGTCCCAAAAAGCAGGCTATTCCCTATGTAGTCAAAAGTAGTGCACTGTATAATGAATAGGGTGCCATTTGGTTTGCATCCTTGGTCTAATGTTACACAACTCAGATTCCTAAATGGTAGCCTACGTACAGTGCATTCGGAAATTATTCAGACCCCTTCCTTTTTCTACATTTTGTTACCTTACAGCCTTATTCTAAAATTGATTAAATGTTTTTTTTCTCTTATCAATCTACACACAATAGCCAATAAGGACAAAGCAAAAACTGTTTTTTTAGAAATGTTTGCAAATTTAGTCAAATAAAAAATCTGGAATATAACATTTACATAAGTATTCAGACCCATTACTAAGTACTTTGTTGAAGCACCTTTGGCAGCAATTATAGCCTGGAGTCTTCTTGGGTTTCTCCCATTCTTCCTGGCAGATCCTCTCAAGCTCTGTCAGGTTGGATGGGGAGCGTCGCTGCACAGCTATTTTCAGGTCTCTCCGAAGCCTGTGTGCTTAGAGTCAATGTCCTGTTGGAAAGTGAACCTTCGCCCCAGTCTGAGATCCTGAGCTTTTTGGAGCAGGTTTTCATCAAGGATCTCTCTGTACTTTCCCTCGATCCTGACTAGTCTCTGAGTCCCTGCAACTGATAAACATCCCCACAGCATGATGCTGCCACCACCATGCTTCACCGTAGGGCCAGGTGATGAGCGGTGCCAGGTTTCCTCCAAACGTGACGCTTGGCATTCAGGCCAACTACTTACGAGTGACTTCTGTCTGGCCACTCTTCCACAAAGACCTGATTGGTGGAGCACTGCAGAGATGGTTGTCCTTCAGGAAGATTCTCCCATCTCCACAGATTAACTCTGGAGCTCTGTCAGAGTGACCATCGGGTTCTTGGTTATCTCCCTGACAAAAGGCCCTTCTCCCCTCAGTTTGGCTAGGTGCCCAGCTCTAGGAAGAGTCTTGGTGGTTCCAAACTTCTTCCATTTAAGAATGATGGAGGCCACTGTGTTCTTGGGGACCTTCAATGCTGCAGAAATGTTTTGGTATCCTTCCCCAGATCTGTGCCTCAACACAATCCTGTCTTGGAGCTCTACAGACAATTCCTTGGACCTCATGGCTTGCACTGCCAACTTCATTCAAAAAATGAAGGGGTCTGAATCCGAATGCACTGTATCGCTTTACTATAGAGACAAAACAAAGCAGGGTGGTCCTGGTCAATTACTACACTTCTATAGGGAATAGGGTACCATTTGGAATGCAGTGAAAGGTTTTCCATCTGAAAAGGTCATAGGCTAGAGAATACATGGAGCATCTGATCACATTCTAAAGGCATTTTCCACACGAGGATTGACAGGTGACGCTGACTCAAGCAGTGGACAATAGCGTGGTCATTGAACCAGGGCGTGACCTATACACTTCCTTGTATGTAGAAGAGAGCTAGGGATAACCATTGTGAAAACTATTTAAACCAAAACTTTTGTTGTTAAAAGTTGTTTTCTCAGCTGTAACCTAGTATTGACAAATTCAATTATTTCACATTTAAAATGTAGGACATCATGAAAAAGGTCCATGATATGGGATTTGCTTTGATTATACACTATTGTGGTACAGTACTGTATATAAAAAAATATCTTGCCCTGCCTCCCGAGTGGCGCAGCAGTGCTAGAGGTGTCACTCCAGACCTGGGATCGATCCAAGCATGGGTCACAACTGGCCGTGATCGGGAGTCCCATAGGGCGGCGCACAATTGGCCCAGCGTCGTCTGGGTTAGGGGAGGGTTTGGCAGAGGGGGCGTTACATTGCTCATTACACTCTAGCGACTCCTTGTGGCAGGCCGGGCGCCTGCAGGCTGACTTCGGTCGTCAGTTGAACGGTGTTTCCCCAAACACATTGGTGCGCCTGGCTTCCGGATTAAGTGGGCGGGTGTTAAGAAGCCCGGTTTGGCAGATTATGTTTTCGGAGGACACATGACTTGACTTTTGCCTCCCAAGCCCGTTGGGGTGTTGCAGTGATGAAACAAGATGGAAATTGGGAGAAAAAGGGGTAAAATACAAATAAATAAATCAAATCAAATGTATTTATATAGCCCTTCGTACATCAGCTGATATCTCAAAGTGCTGTACAGAAACCCAGCCTAAAACCCCAAACAGCAAGCAATGCAGGTGTAGAAGCACAGTGGCTAGGAAAAACTCCCTAGAAAGGCCAAAACCTAGGAAGAAACCTAGAGAAGAACCAGGCTATGTGGGGTGGCTAGTCCTCTTCTGGCTGTGCCGGATGGAGATTATAACAGAACATGGCCAAGATGTTCAAATGTTCATAAATAACCGGCATGGTCAAATAATAATAATCACAGGCAGGACAGTTGAAACTGGAGCAGCAGCACGGCCAGGTGGACTAGGGACAGCAAGGAGTCATCATGTCAGGTAGTCCTGAGGCATGGTCCTAGGGTTCAGGTCCTCCGAGAGAGAGAAAGAAAGAGAGACAGGGAGAATTAGAGAGAGCATACTTAAATTCACACAGGACACCGGATAGGACAGGAGAAGTACTCCATATATAACAAACTGACCCTAGCCACCCGACACATAAACTACTGCAGCATAAATACTGGAGGCTGAGACAGGAAGGGTCAGGAGACACTGTAGCCCCATCCGATGACACCCCCGGACAGGGCCAAACAGGAAGGATATAACCCCACCCACTTTGCCAAAGCACAGCTCCCACACCACTAGAGAGATATCTTCAACCACCAACTTACCATCCTGAGCCAAGGCCGAGTGTAGCCCACAAAGATCTCTGCCACGGCACAACCCAAGGGGGGGGGGGGGCGTCAATACCAAAATGTATAAATACAAAAATCCCCTACACACACACACACACACACACACACACACACACACACACACACACACACACACACACACACACACACACACACACACACACACACACACACACACACACACACACACACACACACACACACACACGCACACACACACCAGAGCAAGGTTTATGCCTCCTGCTCCCCACTGAATCGCTGTCATTTATATAGCAACCGAACCCCTTTTGTTTAATAAACAATTTGTCAGTGATGTATCGAAAACCAACTCTAATTTGATTACCCATGAAACGGAGCAGTCGGCGGATGTGCATGGGACATTTTACTTTCTTTGTGAGGGTAAACAGAAATGTAATAGCCAGTGAGTGAGTGCAATGCAATATGCTGTTTGTGTGTGTGGGTCTGTGTGCACGCTGCCTGCATATGTGGAGAAGTGATCCCGAGGGGCTTGCAATTACATCTAAATGACATAATCAGTCAAGATGGATGACTGCCTCCCGTCCAGAGTGTTTTGAACTCTCAGCCGATCCAGCTCAATCACGTCTGGAGGGAAATTATTAAATGTCTAATGGCTTTCCACTGTTTTGCTCTTATTCCCTCCCCTTTTCACATAACTTGAGGGTTTGTGTGGATTACTGGCTTACTTATCTGAAGGAGACTGATGCAAAGATGGGATGTGTTTTTTGTCTATAGTCTGGGGCTGCGTCTCAAATGACACCCTTATTGTGCAGAACTTTTGACCAGGGCCCATAGCGCTCTTGTCAAAAAGTAGTGTATCCTTCAATATAGGGCAGGGATGGGCAACTTTGATGGGGCTGGGGGCCACAAAAAACACACAAAAAAACACATCCATACCCACACATCTAGCCTTTTGGAGGCCCTAAGTGAAATTTTGAGAGCAATGCTTGCAGTTTTTAATATGATATATGGGTGAGAGTGATAAACAAAACAAAAACAATGGGGGCCCCTTGGTCGGTAATTTGACCATGATTACAACAAGTATAGATAGCTGGCAACTACACTAATTTAGCAATCTTTAAAAAAAAATACTGCCAGAAGATCTCTTTCGCAAGAGTAATACTACATTGCTGTGGAGTGAACAGTGAAGAGCTGTAGTCTAAATCTGAAGGGAGCATACAGTAATAATCAACACACAAAAAAATGATTCATCAATTATTAATCTCTGTCATATTCTTTTCAAATCATAAAATGAGCGGTTGAGAAACCCTGCAAAAGCTATAACCATGGTTTCCTTGTTTTTTGGCTTCCATCAAACAAACCTTTTCAAGCATTAATTGTTTGTGTTCCTCCCGACGCTGTGACATCATCAGAACCGCTGGTACAGTGCCACATCCACATCTCCCATGGGAGCCTCATCATTACCCACAATTCCGGGGTTGGCGAAGAGGAGACTCTCTGCCTGGTGAAGCCGCCGCTGCCTTCCTCGCTCTGTGCCAAGCTGTCTGTCACACGGGAGACCAAAACAGATGTTTCAGTTGCGAAAAACAAACAAACAACAAACAACTTAAAAATAGACATTATCTGTGATGGGAAAAACAAATCTACGTGACAGTGGTTGATATTTGAGATGATATTGAGTGTGAAAGGCACATTTCCTCTGATCTTTTGATTACTCTGGAAACTGGATGAAACACTAACGCAAGGCAGAGCTACTTTCCCAGTAGATTTTTGTATATATTTGTTTGTTTCTCTATGATCCAGGCTAACCTACCGGTGCCAGTCCAATACCCTTTTCACAGTACTGTGATGACCCAAACCATTTTCTTTTCATATAGTCCTTTCCAGAACGTTCCAGCTGCTATGATGGATATGTAAGCAGGCCACCCCAGCTCGGCTTGGTTCGATGGTATAACAATACTGGTCCAGGCATGTCGGTCAACCCTATCCTAAACCACCACCTACACCAACCTATAGCCTATAGTACGTGTAATAACCACTACGGTAGTTACCCTTAGGTATTGCCTATTTTCCATCCACTGTCTGTGATCTCCGCTGCCACATATAGTGTTTGAGATCAAAGCCATCTCAAAGCCCCCACAAGCATAACAGTCAAACAGTGGCCCTTCTCTCCTGCTACACAACAGCCATTAGAATGCAAACAACCACACCACAATGATCAGCGAAAACACGACAGAAACAAATGACTCTGAGAAATCACCCATGGCAGAAAAATCATTCATTCTTAATGTCAGCCCTGATCTTGACAATGAGGAGAAAAATAATTTTGGAAACACTCCAGGTGACATTTGAGAGATATTTACCTTTTAAAGATCTTGATATTTCACTGTGGCTGTCTAATAATATCCTGTATATGAAAAACAGTTTGTGTGGAGTGTCTCGGGGTCCGAGGTAGCTGTTGTTGGAAGATATTGATCGCTCCTGCGGGAGTGAAAACCCCTGCCAGGATATAGACACCTGCAGAGAGACTTTATTATGGATGATCCCTTAGCCTTGTCTAAGAGGTGTGTGTGTGTGTGTGTGTGTGTGTGTGTGTGTGTGTGTGTGTGTGTGTGTGTGTGTGTGTGTGTGTGTGTGTGTGTGTGTGTGTGTGTGTGTGTGTGTGTGCCTACCTATGGTCAGACTGGACTGAGCTATTGACATGATGATTTAAAACACTTCTCTTATAAGTCCGTAACAAATAATTATACTGTCATATTTTATGATGAATAGGGCATACTGCACATTAAATCAATGTGTGGCTTTACATACTTTAGTTAACTTTATTCTATTTTCAGAGATGTAATGACATTTTTTAGATAGATTTTTTTATTTTTATATTTACTTTAAGCTAGTTTGAATCAATACTTCACTGCAATCTGAAGGAAAGTTGCATGGTTTTATAAAATTGCCGCCATTGATCCATGGTTGTCATTCATGTTAACTCAATTTTAATAGATTTTTTAAAAGAGGACAGAGCAGACCACTGCCAGGGTTTCTTTGTTGGATAAGATGTCTTATTGTTCATTGACTGTACTGCTGGGGGTAAAATTAAGAGGCTTGTCGAAAAAAAGGCTTGCAGAAAACCCAGATCAATCATCCAAAAAACAATTAAATATGTGTTTGCATCGATTCACTAAGTGGATCCGACTGAGACAGAAATGTTGTGAGTTTGAGTGAAAAGTTCCACATCTTTAGTGAGTTTTCTGTGTGATTGGTGATGCATACAAAGATTTTCAAATGTTGTCTGCCAACCAGGCCGTGGAAGAAAAATAAAGGAATATAACTTGTGTTTTTAGTTGACCAGCAGTGCACTTTCACCAATATAGAAACAGAATTCTATTTTCTATTTTTATGCTTTCACCATCTTCGAACAGCTCTTTTGCCTTCTCCTCATTTGCTCACATACAATACAGGCTCACCAACACTCCAGTCTTTGGCTTCATCCCAAATGGCACCATATTCCATTCCCATAGGGCTCTGGTCAAAGGTAGTGCATTATACAGGGCATAGGGTGCCATTTGGGGTGCAGCCTTAGCCTAAAGAAATGGTATCAGAGAAGTGTATCATGGTCTGGCTGTTGCCATGGCTGTCACCTAGAGGCGGCAGGTAGCCTAGTGGTTAGAGCCAGTAATTGAAAGGTTGCTGGGATCGAATCCCCGAGATGACAAGGTAAAAATCTGTCGTTCTGCCCCTGAACAAGGCAGTTACTTGTAAATAAGAATTTGTTCTTAACTTACTTGCCTAGTTAAATTTAAAATATATATATAATTTGAAAAAATCAGAGATGGCAGTAATGTATACAGTAATCAGAGAAGGCAGTAATGTATACAGTAATCAGAGACAGCAGTAACGTATACAGTAATCAGAGACGGCAGTAATGTATACAGTAATCAGAGAAGGCAGTAATGTATACAGTAATCAGAGAAGGTAGTAATGTATACAGTAATCAGAGAAGGCAGTAATGTATACAGTAATCAGAGAAGGCAGTAATGTATACAGTAATCAGAGACGGCAGTAATGTATACAGTAATCAGTGAAGGCAGTAATTGTCAGGACCCGGTTACGAACCCGGGTCTCTGGAGTGAGAAACAGTCACTTAACCAACTGAGCCACGAATAGTCGGCAGAACCCAGAAGATGAGGCAGCAGTACTTGAGACGGTGTATTTAATGAAGTTCCGGAGTTCTAAATTGAGCAGCTGCTGAAAAATGAGCTCCTGTATATATTGAGATTTAAATGTTTTTTTAGAGTGAAGTACATCGAAAAAAATCAAGAGAAAACTGCAAGACTCAATAGAAGACAAAACAAGGAACAAACCAAAAAAGACAGGCTTTTGAAAAAGTAACTATTTTTCATAAAATTGTACAGTTATCTTAGCTAGCTGAATTGCTAGCAGAATTGTTTACTTGTTGCTAAGCAGTTGCTAGGGACTCTTCTGGAAGAAGCTAGCTAGCTTACAAAGAATAACAAGAATAACAACAAAAAATATCTAGTTAACAGAAGAAAGGAAGACAAAATAAGGACAAAAGAAGGACAGAAGAAAAAGGAAAAGAAAGAGGACAACAAAGTGAAACAGTCAGCACTTCTATTGCAACTTCGTATTTCGTCGTCCTAACGTAGTCTACACTGCTATCTGCCCAGCAGCTAGCCAGCTAGCAAACGTCCACCGTCTACCGAATAGCAGCACTGTAGAAACTATTACACTCAACTGAACGACTTGATTAGTGCAGTGTTAGCTAGCTACATAGTTGTCTTTGCTGTCTTCGTATCCAAGACAATTGTGTAGTTTAGAGCGTGTAGTCTTAGAGTGATTATCTTAATTTACCGAGGTTAGCTAGCCAGCTATTTGTCGTCCTTAACGTAGGAGACACTGCTAGCTAGCCAATAGCTAGCCAACGTCTACTGAATAGAACTTCCGCACTCAACAACCCGGTCGCATTCCGCTTCGCTCCACAGGTAGTATCACATTTTCATTTCATTTCATTACAGCACAACGGTTTGATTTGTTTGATCGTAGTTAGCTACATAGCTAGCTACATAGCCTTCTGTGTATCAAAGATAATTGTGTAGTCTAGAGCGATTTTCTAGGTTAGCTAGCCAGCTATTGTCGTTCTTTTAACGCAACGTAACGTAATCAACACTGCTAGCTAGCCAGCTCGCCCCCGAATAGCAGCACTGTAGAAACTATTACACTCAACGGAACGACTTGATTAGTGTAGTGTCAACAACGCAGCCACTGCCAGCTAGCCTACAAAGTCAACAACGCAGCCACTGCCAGCTAGCCTACTTCAGCAGTACTGTATCATTTTAATCATTTTAGTCAATAAGATTCTTGCTACGTAAGCTTAACTTTCTGAACATTCGAGACGTGTAGTCCACTTGTCATTCCAATCTCCTTGCATTAGCGTAGCCTCTTCTGTAGCCTGTCAACTATGTGTCTGTCTATCCCTGTTCTCTCCTCTCTGCACAGACCATACAAACGCTCCACACCGCGTGGCCGCGGCCACCCTAATCTGGTGGTCCCAGCGCGCACGACCCACGTGGAGTTCCAGGTCTCCGGTAGCCTCTGGAACTGCCGATCTGCGGCCAACAAGGCAGAGTTCATCTCAGCCTATGCCTCCCTCCAGTCCCTCGACTTCTTGGCACTGACGGAAACATGGATCACCACAGATAACACTGCTACTCCTACTGCTCTCTCTTCGTCCGCCCACGTGTTCTCGCACACCCCGAGAGCTTCTGGTCAGCGGGGTGGTGGCACCGGGATCCTCATCTCTCCCAAGTGGTCATTCTCTTTCTCCCCTTACCCATCTGTCTATCGCCTCCTTTGAATTTCATGCTGTCACAGTTACCAGCCCTTCCAAGCTTAACATCCTTATCATTTATCGCCCTCCAGGTCCCCTCGGAGAGTTCATCAATGAGCTTGATGCGTTGATAAGCTCCTTTCCTGAGGACGGCTCACCTCTCACAGTTCTGGGCGACTTTAACCTCCCCACGTCTACCTTTGACTCATTCCTCTCTGCCTCCTTCTTTCCACTCCTCTCCTCTTTTGACCTCACCTTCTCACCTTCCCCCCCTACTCACAAGGCAGGCAATACGCTCGACCTCATCTTTACTAGATGCTGTTCTTCCACTAACCTTATTGCAACTCCCCTCCAAGTCTCCGACCACTACCTTGTATCCTTTTCCCTCTCGCTCTCATCCAACACTTCCCACACTGCCCCTACTCGGATGGTATCGCGCCGTCCCAACCTTCGCTCTCTCTCCCCCGCTACTCTCTCCTCTTCCATCCTATCATCTCTTCCCTCTGCTCAAACCTTCTCCAACCTATCTCCTGATTCTGCCTCCTCAACCCTCCTCTCCTCCCTTTCTGCATCCTTTGACTCTCTATGTCCCCTATCCTCCAGGCCGGCTCGGTCCTCCCCTCCCGCCTCCGTGGCTCGACGACTCATTGCGAGCTCACAGAACAGGGCTCCGGGCAGCGAGCGGAAATGGAGGAAAACCGCCTCCCTGCGGACCTGGCATCCTTTCACTCCCTCCTCTCTACATTTTCCTCCTCTGTCTCTGCTGCTAAAGCCACTTTCTACCACTCTAAATTCCAAGCATCTGCCTCTAACCCTAGGAAGCTCTTTGCCACCTTCTCCTCCCTCCTGAATCCTCCCCCCCCTCCTCCCTCTCTGCAGATGACTTCGTCAACCATTTTGAAAAGAAGGTCGACGTCATCCGATCCTCGTTTGCTAAGTCAAACGACACCGCTGGTTCTGCTCACACTGCCCTACCCTGTGCTCTGACCTCTTTCTCCCTCTCTCTCCAGATGAAATCTCGCGTCTTGTGACGGCCGGCCGCCCAACAACCTGCCCGCTGGACCCTATCCCCTCCTCTCTTCTCCAGACCATTTCCGGAGACCTTCTCCCTTACCTCATCTCGCTCATCAACTCATCCCTGACCGCTGGCTACGTCCAATCCGTCTTCAAGAGAGCGAGAGTTGCACCCCTTCTGAAAAAACCTACACTCGATCCCTCCGATGTCAACAACTACAGACCAGTATCCCTTCTTTCTTTTCTCTCCAAAACTCTTGAACGTGCCGTCCTTGGCCAGCTCTCCCGCTATCTCTCTCAGAATGACCTTCTTGATCCAAATCAGTCAGGTTTCAAGACTAGTCATTCAACTGAGACTGCTCTTCTCTGTATCACGGAGGCGCTTCGCACTGCTAAAGCTAACTCTCTCTCCTCTGCTCTCATCCTTCTAGACCTATCGGCTGCCTTCGATACTGTGAACCATCAGATCCTCCTCTCCACCCTCTCCGAGTTGGGCATCTCCGGCGCGGCCCACGCTTGATTGCGTCCTACCTGACAGGTCGCTCCTACCAGGTGGCGTGGCGAGAATCTGTCTCCTCACCACGCGCTCTCACCACTGGTGTCCCCCAGGGCTCTGTTCTAGGCCCTCTCCTATTCTCGCTATACACCAAGTCACTTGGCTCTGTCATAACCTCACATGGTCTCTCCTATCATTGCTATGCAGACGAGACACAATTAATCTTCTCCTTTCCCCTTCTGATGACCAGGTGGCGAATCGCATCTCTGCATGTCTGGCAGACACATCAGTGTGGATGACGGATCACCACCTCAAGCTGAACCTTGGCAAGACGGAGCTGCTCTTCCTCCCGGGAAGGACTGCCCGTTCCATGATCTCGCCATCACGGTTGACAACTCCATTGTGTCCTCCTCCCAGAGCGCTAAGAACCTTGGCATGATCCTGGACAACACCCTGTCGTTCTCAACTAACATCAAGGCGGTGGCCCGTTCCTGTAGGTTCATGCTCTACAACATCCGCAGAGTACGACCCTGCCTCACACAGGAAGCGGCGCAGGTCCTAATCCAGGCACTTGTCATCTCCCGTCTGGATTACTGCAACTCGCTGTTGGCTGGGCTCCCTGCCTGTGCCATTAAACCCCTACAACTCATCCAGAACGCCGCAGCCCGTCTGGTGTTCAACCTTTCCAAGTTCTCTCACGTCACCCCGCTCCTCCGCTCTCTCCACTGGCTTCCAGTTGAAGCTCGCATCCGCTACAAGACCATGGTGCTTGCCTACGGAGCTGTGAGGGGAACGGCACCTCTGTACCTCCAGGCTCTGATCAGGCCCTACACCCAAACAAGGGCACTGCGTTCATCCACCTCTGGCCTGCTCCCCTCCCTACCACTGAGGAAGTACAGTTCCCGCTCAGCCCAGTCAAAACTGTTCGCTGCTCTGGCCCCCCAATGGTGGAACAAACTCCCTCACGACGCCAGGACAGCGGAGTCAATCACCACCTTCCGGAGACACCTGAAACCCCACCTATTTAAGGAATACCTAGGATAGGATAAAGTAATCCTTCTCACCCCCCTTAAAAGATTTAGATGCACTATTGTAAAGTGGCTGTTCCACTGGATGTCATAAGGTGAATGCACCAATTTGTAAGTCGCTCTGGATAAGAGCGTCTGCTAAATGACTTAAATGTAATGTAAATTAAGTAAAAAAAGTGAAGTCCTTCAGGAAAACATGTAACTCCACAACCTCAAAAGGAATTCCACAAGAACAAAGGTAATCCTCCAAGACAAAAAGGTAAATCCACAAGGTGGTAGGTATAGCATAAAAAGCCTCAAAAGATACTCAAAAAAAAATAAACAAGAAAAAAAATAATAATAATTCCACAAGAGAGTCCACCGGGATCAACAAGAGTTCACAGAATACTAGGGCTGGGTGCTAACATACAAACACAGAGCAAAGAACTGAGGAAAACTAAGGGTTTAAATACAATCAGGGGAAACGAAGCACAGGTGCAAATAATAATGGGGATCAAGGGTAAACAAAAGGTCAAAAAGCACAATGGGGGCATCTAGTGACCAAAAACCGGAACAACCCTGGCCAAATCCTGACAGTAATGTATACAGTAATCAGTGAAAGCAGTAATGTATACAGACCACATATTCTCCCTGCACACCCTAATGGACAAACAAAGGCAAAGTCTTCTCATGCTTTGTTGATTTCAAAAAAGCTTTTGACTCAATTTGGCATGAGGGTCTTCTATACAAATTGATGGAAAGTGGTGTTGGGGGGAAAACATACGACATTATAAAATCCATGTACACAAACAACAAGTGTGCGGTTAAAATTGGCAAAAAAAACACATTTATTTCCACAGGGCTGTGGGGTGAGATAGGGATGCAGCTTAAGCCCCACCCTCTTCAACATATATATCAACAAATTGACGAGGGCCCTAGAAAAGTCTGCAGCACATATGACATTTGAAATGTGGTAATTCTTTGGGAACTTTTGCGAGTCTAATGTTTACTGTGTAATGTTTACTGTTTATTACTTTTGTTAATGATCTATTTCACTTGCTTTGGCGATGTAAAACATATCTTTCCCATGCCAATAAAGCACTTAAATTGAAATTGAAATTTAGAGAGAGCGAGAACAAGAGCGAGAGCGAGAGACCGTCTTTAGGTTGAGAAGGGGAGGGAGAGAGTAAAGGGCAACCAGAGAAGAACAAACACCACTGTATTTACTACCCATCTTTGTTTATATATTTTCCCTTTTGTATTTGAACTATCTGCACATCGTTATAACACTGTGCATGGCCATAATATGACAATTGAAATGTCTCTATTCCTTTGAAACTTTTTTGAGTTTACTATTCATTTTTAATTGTTTATTTGACTTGCTTTTTTCAGTGTAAACATATGTTTCCCATGCCAATAAAGCCTTTTGAATGTATTTAAATTGAGAGAGAGAGAGAGGTCAGTGGACTGACACTGTAGCTACTCTCCAAAGACGGAGAGAAAAAAAATCATCCCTCCATCTCACAAAAAAATACAAATGTAAAACACAAGACCTGCCTCTCACAACAGATTGGCTCAAAGAACTTAAACTGCTGTTGGTTTAAATCCCTTCTGTATCTCTCTCTCTCTCTCTCTCTCTCTCTCTCTCTCTCTCTCTCTCTCTCTCTCTCTCTCTCTCTCTTTCTCAATTCAAATGGGCTTTATTGGCTTGGGAAACGTGTTTACATTGCCAAAGCAAGTGAAATAAACAATAAACAAAAGTGAGAAGACACAAAACAACATCAACAAGAAACTATTCGAATTTAACATTAAATACTGCACTCACGGTTTCAAAACTCTCTCCTTCTCTCCTTTTGAATTGTTCTCTGAAGTTGAGGGAGGGAGAGTATTGGGTTGAAAGGAAAAGCAGACAGTCGGTCCCAAATGGAACCTTATTCCCTTTATAGTGCACTTCTTTTGACCACAGCCCTGGTCAAAAGTAGTGCACTATAGAGGGAATATGGTGCCACTTGGGACGCACTGAGAGTACCTCCTCTACATTAAGAGGTTTAGTTGGTTGGAGACGTCCAGTCTAGGCCTTTGAACTTTGTGACATGTCCAAGCTGAGGGTAAGCTTATCCCTATCACTTCAAAGTCTCGAAAGGTGAGGCAATGTTATGTCAGTGTCTCCATGATCTCGTGGAGAGCACGGCTGCATGCTCTCGGACCAAAAACCGAAAGCAATGAAGTGTCTACATCTGTATTGCTTGCTCTTTTGGGTTTTAAGCTGGGCATCTGTATAGCACTTTGTGATAAATGCTGTTGTAAAATGGGCTTTATAAAATACATTTACTTGATTGACTAGGGAATAGGGTTCCATTTGGGATGCACACCTCGAGGTGTAAAAGCTTTGGGGCACCTCAGTGTGGGAAGAAAAAAATATTCAATGAATTATATTTATATGGTCTGGGTTTTGTTTGCAATCTGAGTGCTACGATGAGTGTTCAAAATCCTATGGTCTCATACCGTGGAGATTTCTCCAGAAATTGTAATAAAAAAAAATGGTGTGTAAGACAGGCCTTTTTTTACCACTGAAACGCCAAGCAACTCAGTCTCTCAAGACAAATTTATGATTTTTTTTTTGGCATCTTTAACTCACCAGCCCAATAGCCTGGTTAAAGGTCCAATACAGCTGTTTTTATCTCAATATGAAATCATTTCTGGGTAACAATTTAAGTACCTTTGTTTTCAAATAAAATGGTAAAAAATTAACAAAAATAGCTTCTAATTTCTCAAGCAAGAAACTTGCTACGACTGTCTGGGAGTGGTCTGAGTGGGAAGTGGAAAACGGACAACTATCTATTATTGGCAGAGGGGTTTCTTATTTTTATTTTATCTTTCTTATTGGTTTATTAACCAATTTACTGATTGGTGATGTCACAAGGCTGGCCAATGCTCCATCCCACCAAAATGGGCTGAAATGTCTGGGAGTATTTTTAAACAGCTCTTACACTAAAAGGGCATTATCATAATTTTCCAAATTTCACAGTATTATTCCAGCCTCATAGTGTGGAAATATATTAAAACACAGGAAATCACCTTTTTGACTGCACTGGTCCTTTAAACCAGAATGAATGTTGCACTCACTATTGCACCTATCACCCCAAACCCCTTGTCTGTGTTTTTTTTAACACACCCCTACTCAGTTTCTACATTGAGAAAGATAGACCCCCCCCCCAGGCTTGCTAGAATAGGAGACTACAGGGAGTCAAAATGAAAGAATAGGAAAGGGAATAAAAGGAGTAAAAATGTGACAACTGTCTTTGAAGGTTTTATTTAACCTTTCTTTAACTAGGCAAGTCAATTAAGAACAAATTCTGAAATACAATGACAGCGTAAACTATGTCTGTCATCAAGATAATCAGCATTTTTGTCAGTGAAAGGTAGTCTTCATTTCTTCCAAACTAGCTATTTTTGGGCAATTTCCTTTGCTTTATTCTTTCAAAATTATGGTAATCTTTATCCTCCTCCTTTCTTTTGCTGAGGAAAAACACTTGTAGTATCGATTGAATCACAACAACTGCAGTTTCTCCAAGTGATTAAGTAAATTACAGCCCCAGCATGCGGTCAAGATTGGGAGGTTATGGATTCATCCACAGCCCTAATTAGAGGAGCTGCAGACATAAATAGCTTCAGCTTTCATCTAAACCAAATGGCTCTCTACTACCAATATATAGTGCACTACTGTTGTACAGAGCCCTACGAGCTGGTCCTATGGACAGTGGTGTAGGGGAGTGTAAATGCATTTAAATGCCGTTTACGCACTTTTTATTTTTGCCAAGCACTTACACACCTTTTGTGGGAATAAAAGCATTGAAAGTATAGGGAGTGTTACTTCTCTAATCCGGACCAGCGATCAGCATTTACCCACATATATTTCAACCAATACATCACTGCCTAAAGGGCCCTCGTCAAAAGTACTGCACTATGCAAGTAATATGGGGCCTTTTGGGGCGCAAGCAAGCTGTGTAGACATGGGTTCAGCTCTGTAATCAACACAACGGTAAGTAGACAATACTATGCTAGTATTGTTGCATGGTTATAGCCTACATATCAGTTGTCTTGAGAAGGGAAAATGCATACCTACAAGAAACACTTACAGAGAAAAATACAAGGTAGCCACAAATGACATAATTGGTTAGAGTAGACAATAAAATCTAAGTTTTCTAGGATTGTATTCCCTAGCACCAAGTGGAAGAAATCAGACTGAAACAGGAAGCGACTACCTAAACTTGTCCAAATGCTGATTTCAATTTTCGTTGCGAAAACACTTTTCTACTGTGTGCGCTAATGAACACCAAGTTGAATGTATCAATGAGAAAAAGGACCACTGAGAATGGGAAGTCATGTACTGCATGTAATGAAGAACACACCTTTGGGGGGCAGTGTTCATCCTCATCGAGAAACGAGAGGCTGTTTCCATCATGTGCTAAAGGAAGCTTGGCTGCATAGCTCTGTTAGCAGGTCAAAAGAAAACAGTCACATTTCCGTATGTCTTCCCTTTACATCAGTCAGGACTGTTCTTAAAGGCTCCGTAAAAAAAGTGTCAATCAATTGGGAACGTAACCATGTGGTGAGGCAGCGTCTGGATAGGGGTTAGGAAACCGATCGACAGACAGACAGGCGCACACAGACAGACTGCACAAACATCCGTTCACACCTCCATGGAGGTAATCAAACATCCTCAGCTGTAGGACATGACTCCGGACAAGCCCTTACTGGCTCCACTTATCCCTGATCATCGACCAGTGTTCACCTACCTACCGCCTCCAGAGGGCTTGAAGCTCAATAGCGGATTGATGAGATAGACGTTAGCCCAAGTCATGTTTCTATGAAAAGCTGCCGTGTTCATTAGTGCACAGCGTAGCAAAACACAGCAAAAACAAGCGTTTACTTATTGGACAAGTTTGGGTAGTCCCTCCCTGTGTCGGTTTGTTGTCTTCAGTTTGGTGCCTATTGAATATGACCCTGGTCCTCGTACAAGGCTTGTGACAGACTAGCATCCTGTTCAAGTCGCCTCAGGCACGCTACAGAAACAGGAGATGGGCTCCTGCTCTATGGGCCATTCTGGTTTGGGCAAGGCTTACCCTCGTTCAAGTCATAAACAAATCTATTGACAAATCTAGTTACTAGTAGATTTTTTTTGCTGCTGTCGCATCAATTTCAGTGGCACATCATTCTCTGACCATCCAGTGTTTGGATCCCATTATACATAGCCTGCATACAAGTTAAAAGTCAGATTAATCCAAGTTGGTCTGATGAACCAATTATACAGTAATTGTTCTGGTCTAGGCGAACGATCCATGATGTGAACAGGTTGCATTGTGCCTGTCTTCTACAGATTGGAAATTAATATTGTTTTTTTTAATGGCAGTAGGGCCATTTTGATCTCTGTCTTTCTCTTTCTCTAACCCCCCATCCCTCTCTCTATTGAATATAGCCATCAATGTGGGGGGTAATATAGACAGGGAACCAATTGTACTCTTATGCAATATAAGCTCAGCGTATAATACCTTTTAGGGGAGGCTATTGGGGTTAAATGATGTGTGATGGGTGTGGATTTGTAATTAGTGCTTATTTGCATAACTTAATTGACTGTGTTTGGTTGATGGAACATCATTAGTTCTGGTACTGCCGTTGACACGTGTTAATGTGGTGTGATGTGATGACTACCACACACACACACACATGCATATGCAAACATGCACGCACGCACACAGGCACACACACCAACAAGCTTCTCTTGACAGAGAAAACTGCCTTAACCTACAGGTCCTTAAATGAGCTTACACATTTATGTTTACACTCTACTGAAGAACTTGACAGACGTTCGTTTGAATGGAGCTTGATCAGTCCATCCAAACTAAACATTATGCTAATAAGAGGGCCTTTTATAAAGGTTACACATAATTAGTTGTCGTTAAAGTCACTCTGATCAGGAGTGTCTTTAATCAGGAGAGTCTCCTATCACCCTTAAAGAGATTCTCTGTTACTTTCTTATGCTTTTTAACCAGTAGTTTTGAAAGTAGTGCTCATGAGCCAAAAGTGGCCCCCGAAAATGACGTATTACAACACACTGAGTGTACAAAACATCATGAACACCTGAAACCAGTGTAGCTCAAACAATCAAATGTATTTATAAAGCCCTTTTTACTTTAGCAGATATCACAAAGTGCTTACAAAAACCAGGCCTAAAACCCCAAAGAGCAAGCAATGCAGCAGCACGGTGGCTAGGAAGAACTCCCTAGAAAGGCAGGAACCTATGAAGAAACCTAGAGAGGAACTAGGCACTGAGGGGTGGCCAATCCTCTTCTGGCTTTGCCGGGTCAGGATTATTAGAGTACATGGCCATTTAAGGTCGTTCTTCAAGATGTTCAAAAGTTCATAGACAAGGTAGCACGTCCGGTGAACAGGTCAGGGTTCCAGAGCCACAGATAAAGCAGCAGAAACTGGATCAGCAGCACGACCAGGTGGACTGGGACAGCCAGGAGTCATCAGGCAAGGTAGTCCTGAGGCATGGTTCTAGGGCTCAGGTCCTCTGGGAGGGAAGAGAGGAGGAGAGTGAGATGGGGGAATTAGAGGGAGTATAATTCAGTTCCCACAGGACACCAGAAGAGACAGTAGAATTACACCATTTACATTTACATTTACATTTAAGTCATTTAGCAGACGCTCTTATCCAGAGCGACTTACAAATTGGTGCATTCACCTTATGACATCCAGTGGAACAGCCACTTTACAATAGTGCATCTAAATCTAAACCAGATAGGAAAGACTGACTTCAGCCCCCCGGCAAATAGACTACTGCAGCATAGATATTGGAGACTGAGACAGGGGAGGGTCGGGCGACACTGTGGCCCTGTCCGACAATAACCCCGGACAGGGCCAACCAGGCAGGGTATAACTCCACCCACTTTGCCAAAGCATAGCCCCCACACCACTAGAGGGATATGATCAGTCCACCAACTTACTACCCTGAGACAAGGCTGAGTATAGCCCACAAAGATCTTACCCACTGCAAAGAGCCCGAGGGGTCGCAAAACCAGACACGAAGACTGCAATGAAGCGGAGGAGACCGGTTAAAGAAGGATTGTTAAGCCTTGTGCATGTGTGCCATTCAGCAAGACAAAATATTTAAGTGCCTTTGAACAGGGTATGGTCGTAGGTGCCATGCTTACCGGTTTGTATCAGAACTGCAACACTGCTGGGTTTTTCACCCTCAAAAGTTTCCTGTGTGTATCAAGAATGGTGCATCACCCTGTGAAAAGAACTGGAGTAAACATGGGCCAGCATCCCTGTGGAATGCTTTCGACAACTTAGTATTAGGAAGGTGTCCTTAATGTTTTTTGACACTCAGCGTTTACATACCGTATTCTCGACATAGCTAATCTTATACAACTACTGCTGTACATATCTTTTTCCAACTTATATTTTTGGGGGGGGTTCAACTCAATATTAGTGTTCTTAAGGTTTTGAAAAACTCTGTGCATGCACCACGTCTTTGCTCTCTCTGCTGTGTTTGCGTGGCGTGCCTCTCACTAGCTGTCACTCAAATGGCAAGGGGATAAAGCTCATTGGTTGAACTCAAATTGCTAGGAGGCTGGCCCACGTGCGGGGAAAAGTAAGGAAAATGGAGCAGAACAGCTTCCAGAAAAACAAAAGCTTTCAAACACAGGAGGTTGGTGGCACCTTAATTGGGGAGAACGGGCTCGTGGTAACGGCTGGAGTGGAATCAGTGGAATGGTATCAAATACATTAAACACACATTTTCCTCCTTTCCAGCCATTAATATGAGCTGTCCTCCCCTCAGCAGCCTCCACTGTTTTAAAACTAGGGATTTGGTGGATAATTGAGGTAAGATAGTAATTCTGCTCAAAGATTATACATTGACACATCCAGCTCAAAGCGGAAAGCTTAAAAAATACGTAGTCAAACATCACAGTGTGACAGGCTCTAAATGAATTTTCTGTGATTCCTTGCATCCTATTTCTCACCTTCTTCCCAAACGTATTGGAGTGAAAGGTCCAAGGTCCCGCCCTTCTGGCCTTCTCCAATGGGTTTGAGAAGGTGGCAAGTAAATAAGTTGAAATACTGATAGAGCCACTGTATGGCATCAACCTTGCCACCAGAGGAAACTATATCTAAGCTAATCTACGTAGCTACGGTAACAGAACAGCTCAAGACTGAATGATATCCCTCCACCCCTTCACAAACCAGGCGCATATCAAGATGAAATAGAGAAACCACTTGAATATGTGAACGTATAGTATGACTCTCGAGGTTTAGCTCAACTCTGCAGACAAGCAGGATGTTTCGAATGACGAGGAAAAAGGTGCCATTTAGGCTCATTAAAAGAGTGAGATGCGTGACAGTGGCATGCTAGTTCCCTCTGTTCCCCCGCTCTTTCGTTTCCACCTTGTTTGCTTTTGTTGTAAACATAGCACATAATTGCCCAAATCAATGTTTGATGTCGCTCTCGGCATGATTAGGCAGAAAATGTGGTTATGCTGCAGTCGCCATGGTTTCCAAGCACAATTGTATTTTTTTGAAAGATCTCCCGCAAAGAGATTGCATGGCATAAATAACTTATATTAAAGCAACTCATCTGAATGTAGTTTAACTAATTACCCACTTACTCTTTCTGGCGGCAGCTAGGCCGAGGTGTAAAATACAAAAAAAGAGGAAAAGAAAGGAGAAAACAACGACAGGATGAGAGGAGTAAGAAACAGGTTTATGTGACAGTGAACTAATTTGATCCATTAGAGAATGTGTGTGTGTGTGTGTGTGTGTGTGTGTGTGTGTGTGTGTGTGTGTGTGTGTGTGTGTGTGTGTGTGTGTGTGTGTGTGTGTGTGTGTGTGTGTGTGTGTGTGTGTGTGTGTGCGTCTGGTACCTATCTGGTTTTTACAGATTCTCATTTACCCATTGAGGTGAATAGAAAATAGGGAACAGGGTGAGAAACTCAGACTTCACTTGTTAAGCTCTTCTATTCACCACCGTTGCATGGAGATATGAGTCTTACTGTGGTAGACATGTATAGTGTGTTTCCTGACAATGTTACTGACAAGGAATATATCCGGGCTCAATAGCCTCATGAAATTGTGGTCAGGTCACATGGTGTTACTAATCCCTTTGGCTCTGCAGTCTGGGGGGGTGGCAACGAGACCCGCAAATAGCATTGAAAAAGTAACAGTGAGAACAAAAACCACAGACAACTTAACTATACCGTCAAACACTCAAGGTTTATTTTTTTAAACATGGTAATGGGGGGGGGGTTACCTCCAGATAGTGCATGCCCATTGGCGACTTGTCTTCGTACCCCCTTTTCCCACCATCAAACAAACAGTCAATCACTGCAACAAAACAACACTCACAGGATAACAGACAATGTGACATGTAGTTGCAAAAAAAACTAAAGAGAGCTCTCTGCATGCAAAGAGCGAGACAGAGAGATCAAGCTCCAGAGAAAACAGCTGACTGGGTTTTTAAACCAAGGGAAAGGGGATGTGAAAGGGTAAGGGAAAAGGAGCCAGGTGTCTTCTGATTGATGACTGATTGTGGAATGATGATTGCCACCTGTGAGGAGGGGAGGAAGGAGAGAAAAGAAATACACACAGGATACTTGTATCTGTAACACATGGTAAAGAAAAGCTCCTGGCCAAATCATCCAAAAAACACCTATTTTCTTGTATAGTTTCCCCATAGGAAACGATGAGGACCCTTAATCACATCCTCGTACTTAAGAGACACACACACAGACACACACACACACACACACACACATGATAACATATGCACCCTACACGCACGTACACATGGATTTTGTGTTGTAGATATGTGGTAGTAGAGTAGTGGCCTGAGGGCACACACCTAATATGTTGTGAAATCTGTTGTGAAATGTAATGAAATGTTTTTAGTTGTATATAACTGCCTTCCTTTTGATGGACCCCAGGATGATTAGCTACTGCCTTGGATCCATAATAAATACAAACACAAATAGGGAATAGACAGGAAAGTTTGTAAAACTCTGAAGTTTTACATGTAATAGTATTTACATATATCTTAGATCTACATGTTCCATTTTTTTCCCCCTTTTCCTGGTGATATAACACAATGGTTTGGTTTCTTCGTAGATCCTCGCTTGTAGTGATCCCACCACAAAACCATTTTCTGGAAACATTACTCCTCTGCTTGTGTAACAGACACATTCCAACATCACATTGGCTACTTGCTACAAAAAGCTGATGTTGAGTGTTCTGTACAAAGCTTGTTATGGAGCCTTCCAACAATTGTAATCCTCTCTGTATAGCTGCACAAAATGACCAAGACAAACATTTGTCATTAAGTTCCTCTGTCTAAAAATATCAAGATTTAGAGTCGCAGTAAGAGTAAGAGCCAACTCATTTGGCCTTCTCACGGGTGATTTAGCCGTGACTGCATCTCAAATGACACCCCATTCCCTACATACAGGTGTAGGATCTTAATTTGACACTCTGTTTTTGCCGAGAATTCTCCTGCGGCGCAGGATTTACATAAATTCACTAAAAACCTGCAGTAACACACAGTTATATTAACAGTGTAGCACTAATATACCCTAATTTTGGCGAGCTAATAGCCAAACCACAGATTACATCGGCGGAGCGTTACATTACATCGGTGGAAAAGTGTGAACGGACTAAACGTTCAAATCTTGTTGCTGCAGGATTTTTTTTTGCTGCAACAGTACTGGTTAAAAACTAAGATCATACATCTGCACTGCACTACTTGACCAGGTTCCATAGGGAAAAGGAGTAGGAATAGGGAATAGGGTGCATTTGGGACGCATCCCATATATTGACTTGTTCTGATATGCAACAGGCCTTGTACTCAAAGGTTGTGCTTTTCGCTCTGTTTCACATTGTACTCAACTCAAACCCTAGTCCATAAACACACTGAAAATAGTCTCTAATTATGGCAACCCACACAACAGCCTTCCTTCAGGATATGGAGGATGAGAATGGTTACATCTGTTTTTTCAACATGGAGGTTTTGGGCCTGGAGAGAATAGTTATGAGTGGAGAGAGAGAATACTGTACTCCATTCATGTCAATGTTAGTTCAGCCATCTACTCACAAATCTGGCACTTGATACATGACCACCCTGGTGCCCTGACAAAAAAGATGCACTCACATGCACACGCACACACACACACACACACACACACACACACACACACACACACACACACACACACACACACACACACACACACACACACACACACACACACACACACACACACACACACACACACACACACACACACACACACACACACACACACACACACACACACACACACACACACACACACGTGCATGCAAGCACCTATACACACACTCTTTAGATCACAGACAGTGTTAAGTGGCTGACATTTGGTAGGTAGACCCTAACCATTGGTCTTGGTTGACATATTCTCCTACTCCCTTATTAGTTAAGGTCAAGATTGGGGAGGGGTTCATATACAAGCTAAAGGTCCTTCATTTGCAGTTAGGGACAACTTTGGGCCATTATGGACTATACTTAAAACTTCCATTAACACATTAATGAATTATCAATGACAGAAGCACATGAAATGTGCAGTTACATTGCCCTGTTTCTATCTACCTTGTCTCCACCACAACATTGGGAGTTCAAGAGATGGCCCGAGGCGGTTCTGACACATAACCCCGCCGTTGTTTGGTTACGAGGTGAAATTGAATTGGGGTTGTTAAAACATTGCTAGTTGCCTGCCGAATCCTGAGCTGAAAATGAAAACAGAAGACCTGGCGCTCCCTCTATTTGCACAGCTCTCCGTGTGTTTGTGTGTGTGTGTGTGCAGCTCTCTCACTGTGAGTGTGTGTGTGTGTTACATCCTGATTCCCGCGGCCTTGACTCCCATAACATTTATGGAGTGAGAGTATCCCTGGAAAAACAATACATCCATCCTTTGATTTATCGGCACACATACTGTATGCTTAACCTCTAATAACAGTGTCGACAGATCAAATGGATTGGATCTAAATCTGCCAGTTGTTAAAAGGAGGATGACGAAACCCTTGAGATAAAAGGATGTGGATATGTTACACACACACACACACACACACACACACACACACACACACACACACACACACACACACACACACACACACACACACACACACACACACACACACACACACACACACACACACACACACACACACACACACACACACACACACACACACACACACACGACTGTCCCTCTGTGGGGCTCTGTGAGTAATCCATGTTACTGTTCTAGCCTGTTATTGTAAGCAGGAGGACGGCTATTGACAAAACCTGATCCTACACTGAGCTAAAACACGGAGGTGGTGGCACGACTGCTGAGTACCAGTCGATTCTGCTCTTTAAAAACCTGCCACTGATCTAAATCTGAAAGCAAATCAACGACATTATTGACCGCGACAACTACCCTCAAAATTGCACTCCAAGAAACTTGGACACAAAAACATCCTGCGATTTTTACTGTGTAATATAGCAGAAGTTAATAAAATCCCAAATGCACACACACACACACACAACCCACAAACCGACGGTATTGTTTTACCTCTACCTACCAGACCAGTGGGACAGGTGGTTCAGCAAATAGCTACACTGGCTGATCAAAAGGGAAGTGACGTCGGAGACCAAAGAGTCAACAGGAAGAAGGACCTTATGAATGTGCTTTCTATTGTTCTTCCCCTTCTAAAGGTAGATATTGTGTGCAAAAAAAGGATCCATATTGAAAAAAAAGCAACTGTGGGTGGAGGACGTTATACTTTTGAGGTGCAAGAGGAACAGTGAAAAGAGGACTAACTGTTCTACATTTCAGATATGTTATACTTTGTTCAGCGTTTCAATCAGGATGTATCGACTCCCACTTACCTCTTGTAGCATCTACGACGTCGACATGCTCCTGCTTACCTTTTGATTTGGTACTGCCGTACAGACCTACACATACTCTACGGTCACAAGACACAGGCCTCCTTATTGTTCCTAGAATGTCTAAGCAAACAGCTGGCGGCAGGGCTTTCTCCCATAGAGCTCCATTTTTATGTAATGGTCACACCGTCATGTGAGAGACTCAGACATGACGGTGTGTCATCCCATCTAAAATTAAGCACTTAAAAAACAAAAGACATGGTGATTGACTTTCGCAGGAACACTACCATGCACACACCACCACTGATAAAAGGTGAGCCCATTGAAATTGTGGAGGAGTACAAATAACTTGGCTAGTCATTGACCTCAAGTTGTCCTGGGATCAGTGGACTGACACTATTTAAGAAAAGCCAACAGAGACTGTATTTCCTACAGAAACTGCACTTGTTTAATGATGATCTAACCATCATGGTTCTCTATTACAAATTATTTATTGAGAGAATTCTGTCCTACTGCTTGACCTGCTGGTTTGGAAATATCAAGGTTGCGCAGGAAAATAGGTTGGGCAAGATAGTCAGAACTTGCGGAAAAATCCATGGGGCAGCAACAGCAAGAACTGTCATCTCTCTAACCTGGCCAGAGCCCTTCATAAGGAGAATAAAATAGTGGTTGACTCTACCCATCCACACCACCCTGAATTCCAGCTCCTTCCCTCTGAATGCAGGTACAGACTACCTAAGGTAATAAAAAAAAGGGCCAAGTACTCTTTTATTCCGAATGTAATTCTGCAACTTAACAAAACGTTGGACTAATTGAACTTACCACTTGCACTATGAAACTGCACTTACTCTGCCTATTTGCTGGCAAATATCCGTAGCTATGTATTTTTACATGTGATATGTTTATTGATTGCTGCAAGATTAATTGCCTCTCTGAGGACATTATAAAGTTTTCTGAATCTGAATCTCGACCTTTAAGTCTTTACTGACGACTCAGGTCCTTTGATTGAGTGTAGTCTGGCCAAGGGGTGCAAAGGTGAATGGCAAGGCACTGGAGTGACGAACCACCCTTGCTGTCTCTGCCCGGCCGCCTCCCCTCTCTCCACTGGTATTCTCTGCCTCTGACCCTATTACTGGGGCTGAGTGACTGGCTTGCTTGCAGTTACCCATGCAGTCCCTAGGAGGGTCAGGGTGCATCATGTCATGCCAGCTATACTCAAATTGAATGGCTTGAGTCACAGATGTGATCTTCCTGTCTGGTTTTGCACCCCATCAGGCTTGTGCGGTGGGGAGATGGGCTATACTCAACCTTGTCTCAGGGTAGCCAGTGAGTGGACTGTTGATATCCCATTGGTGGGGGCTGTGTTTTGGCAAAGTGGGTGGGATTATATCCTACATAGTTGTCCCTGTCCGTGTGTAACTTTGGAGGTGGCCACAGTGTCCACCGACCCCCTCTGTTTAATTCCCCAGAGTCTATGCTGCAATAGTCTATGTGTCGGGGAGTTAGGACAGACTGACCCTATCTGGTGTAATTCTCCTGTTCTTACCTGGTGTTCTGTGTGATCTAAAGTATGCTCCCTCTAATTCTACTCTCTCTCACATTCTCAATTCAATTCAATGGGTTTTATTGGCATGGGAAACATATGTTTACATTGCCAAAGCAAGTGAAATAAATAATAAACAAAAGTGAAATCTCTCTCTCTGTCTCCCCTCCCAGAGGACCTGAGCCTCAGGACCTGACTTGACGAATCTTGGCTGTCCACGTCCCCAGTCCACCTGGTTGTGCTGCTGATCCAGTTTCTGCTGTTCTGCCGGCTATGGAACCCTGACCTGTTCATCGGATTTGCTACCTTGTCCAGGACATGCTGTTTCGAGCCTCCCCACATGAAAAAATACAATTTATAGTATGGCATAAATACTATAGTATTCACTGTAGTGTTTTTACAGACTTTACTGTGACAAACTTTATTTGTCACATGCGCCGAATACAACAAGTGTAGGCTTTACCGTGAAATACTTACAAGCCCTTAACCAACAGTGCAGTTCAGTATGTACTGGAGTATAGTGTAATATAATGTAGTATTTACAGTTCACTATCGTACGCACCTCTCTGATTCAGATGGGTTGGGTTAAATGTGGAAGAGACATTTTAGTTGAAGCCATTCAGTTGTACAACTGACTAAGTATCCCCCTTTCCATTTCCTTTCCCTTAAAAACACTGTAATAAAAGGAAACTGTTGTCACGCAGGAGTAGATGGGTGCAGGAATCAGACGCAGAGAGAGTTCCACTGAGGTTAAGTGCTTTACTCAGGCACAACAAAATAATAAGCCCAAAAAATACAGGGCGCGGGACACACAACGAGACAACCCAAAAACCACAGGGTGCCAAGTTTAAGAAAAGAAAATCCACCACTACCTAAAATGCACACATGTAACATAAAGAAAATCCACCACTACCTAAAATGCACACATGTAACATAAAGAAAATCCACCACTACCTAAAATGCACACACGTAACATAAAGACAATCCACCACTACCTAAAATGCACACACGTAACATAAAGACAATCCACCACTACCTAAAATGCACACATGTAACATAAAGAAAATCCACCACTACCTAAAATGCACACACGTAACATAAAGACAATCCACCACTACCTAAAATGCACACACGTAACATAAAGAAAATCCACCACTACCTAAAATGCACACACGTAACATAAAGAAAATCCACCACTACCTAAAATGCACACACGTAACATAAAGACAATCCACCACTGCCTAAAATGCACACACGTAACATAAAGAAAATCCACCACTACCTAAAATGCACACACGTAACATAAAGAAAATCCACCACTACCTAAAATGCACACACGTAACATAAAGACAATCCACCACTACCTAAAATGCACACACGTAACATAAAGACAATCCACCACTGCCTAAAATGCACACACGTAACATAAAGAAAATCCACCACTACCTAAAATGCACACACGTAACATAAAGAAAATCCACCACTGCCTAAAATGCACACACGTAACATAAAGAAAATCCACCACTACCTAAAATGCACACACGTAACATAAAGACAATCCACCACTACCTAAAATGCACACACGTAACATAAAGACAATCCACCACTACCTAAAATGCACACACGTAACATAAATACAATCCACCACTACCTAAAATGCACACACGTAACATAAAGACAATCCACCACTACCTAAAATGCACACACGTAACATAAAGACAATCCACCACTACCTAAAATGCACACAAGTAACATAAAGACAATCCACCACTACCTAAAATGCACACACGTAACATAAAGACAATCCCGCACATAACAAGGGCGGGTCTACCTACTAAATATAGGGGAGCTCATTAAACCAAACAACAGAAACACAGGTGAAACTAATAAGACAAAACAAACAGACAAACGAAAAAGGGATCGGTGGCGGCTAGTAGGACGGTGACGATGACCGCCAGGCAGGGGAGCCAACTTCGACGGAAGTCGTGACAACTGTGGTATATACTATAGTAATAAATGTTGTGTTTTCTGCAAATTGTAGTATAATGTAGTGTATACTGTAGGGTTTTTTCAGACTGTGGTATACTATAGCATTTACTTTATTATTGTTGCAGACATTACTGTAGTATTTACTACAGTGCTTTTGCTTTATTGTCTTTGACATAAAAGTGTAGGCCTTCTCCTTGAGGAATCCTACGTAATAAATACAGAAATAGTACATTTTCCAGAACCTATAGGTAGGACTGGGGTCTGAACGGGTAGTTCCGGGCTTCTGCTCTTTTCTATAACTTGTAGGGAACGCAATATATGGTATATACTTGGCATGTAGGTTTCTCACTTATGTGTGACACAAATTGGAATATGGGGGAGGGGTATGAGCAGGGTATCTGCAAATTAAATACCGTAGTATTTACTATAATTAAAAAACTGCAGTGTTTCTGCGGACTGTGGTGTTTTTGTGGACATTACTGTAATATTTAATACAGTGTTTTTTTCTTCTTCTGGATAATACTGTAATATTTATTGTAGCAGATATGGGCAACTTTGATTGGGGTGGGGGTCACAGAAGATCTTAACTCATCATGAGGGGCCGCAGTGGCTCATGGATCTGCGTAACCACATCCAGTCAAAGAGCCTCCCTCCTGATAGTTTTAGAGAAAAATATTAGAATTTAGAGTTCATTTCCTGGAATTCTATACATTTTGCAACAGGGTGGAGAGAAATGTTTGCAGTGAGAGTGCCTAACAAAATCAATTAGGGCCTCCGGTCGGTAACTCGACCATGATTACAAGTTTAGATAGCTGGCTAGACAAATTTACCAATCTACAAAATGTTAGTTGACTAATTGAGTGACTGTCAGTGACTGACATAACAAGAGAAAAACGGCTGATGCACAACCAAATTTCAAAATTGCACCTTGTGTATTCTACTATTCTAACTCTCAGACCCTGACTGAGTTCCAAAAATGTATCTATGTGCTTAAAAAAGGGGGGCCACAGGCCGCCAGTTGCCCATCCCTGTACTGCATGGTATTATATAATATACTACAAAATGCTATCGTAAGTAGCACACATAATTGAGGGATACTACAAGCTCCTTGTTCCTCTCGAGGTTTCATCCTAGGTTCCTACCTTTCTAGTAGGTTTTTCCTAGCCACTGTGCTTCTTCATCTGCATTGCTTGCTCTTTGGGGTTTTAGGCTGGGTTTCTGTAGAAGCATATTGTGACAACTGCTGATGTAAAATACATTTGATTGATTGATGATAGAGATAAAGGAAACAGCAAGATTAGTGTGTGTGCCACAGTTTCGACTGAACAGCTCTCACTGAGACAATAATGTAGTTCTTTCTTTTGTGTTGAGTCTCAATGCATGACCACAATGAAGCACACATGTCTGTGTAATGGCTTTCATCCTTCACCTGCCACTGCTCCAGTGTGGACATTGACAATACCACAGCACAATAGTGCCCCTACAATGACACTCATTTCATGCAAGTTGAATGGGTTTGACCACTGCCAAGTCTGTGCACAAAAACCAAGGTCCCACAGTACTATACAGTTAGTCCACCTCCTACTACAATCACATTGTGGGGGAAAACATAAATTGAATCACATATCTCCGCAATGGCGATGCAAATGCTAGCAGTAACACTGTGTAATCCAGCATTAATTGTTATTGTGTGATAAACAGCCCACCAGAGAGGAGGAGGACAGGACACAATGCAGGATTGGCTAGCTTGGCCTGGGCTACCTACACAGATGCCCCCCCCCCCTCTCTCTCTCTCTCTCTCTCTCATACCTTGTTGATTGCTGCACTGATGAGATGAGCAGAGGGAAGGAGGCATTGTTCAGTTCACAGTAGGGATATCTAGAGGGGGATTACAATGTCAGAAATCGTAATTGATTGTTGTGATTATGACCGCGTCCCAAATGGCATCCTATTCCCTGAATGGGGTGCCATTTGGGACGCATTCTATATGAATCCATCAGTTTCTGCTTTTGGGGTAGATGTGGCCAAATAAATTCACTTTAGAAAAAAAGGTAACAGCTAGGATAAGAGGAGGTGGAGTCTATCTATGTGCATTAATATGCCATTTAAAATGTAAAAGCAATTTACCAGATGTTTACAGTAGTATGAGATGGCAGAATCATTCTACGATTCCTTTGAGAAGAGAGACAGGTGGGATATTATGGGATCTTGTCAGGAATGGGAGGAGGGGATGAGTTGAGTGGATGTGATAGGAGAGATGAGGGTAGTGGGTTGTGGTTGCACTGTAAATGGGGTGAGAGAGTGGACTATTTCTGAAAAAAAAAAAAATGTATGAGATCCAAAAACGACTGCAAACCAGGGGATTGGATAGGTGGAAACCATATGGCAATATTTCCTACTTAGCAGTTAGAAGTTGAAAAAAAACATTTTCAGGGATTTCATATTAGCATGGTTGGCCAGCTTGAGAAATTCATTTAATAACCTAAACTAAAATATATTTCTTATCAACAAGTCTCTTAGGCTAAAGCTGAGGCTTGAATATGTTTTTTTAGGCCATGGCTGTGTATTGGAATGCTGACCACACCGCTCGTCCGCGTGCGTCATTGCACACATGTTGATTTTGTCACACCACCAGATGCGATCAGGACATGCAGGTTGAAATATCAAAACAAACACTGAAACAAACTATATTATTTGGGGACAGGTCGAAAAGCATTAAACATTTATGGCAATTTAGCTAGCTAGCTTGCTGATGCTAGCTAATTTGTCCTGGGATATAAACATTGGGTTGTTATTTAACCTGAAATGCACAAGGTTCTCCCTAGACAATTAATCCACAGATAAAAGGGTAAACCGAGTACATGTCTAGTAATCTCTCCTCCTTTAGGCTTTTTATTTTTTCTTTGGACTTTATATTGCGGTTCACACCCAACTTTAAGGTGCATTACCACCACCAACTGTACTGAGTGTGGACCTAATTTCATCTTTCAATCACCCACATGGGTGTATGCTCCTAAAAAACAATGAGATGGGAGAGACTTGCAGGTTATATCTTAGCTGCTGGCTACGCAGACTCAAAAGCAGTGTGGGTGAAATTATTGAAAGATACATTTATTTTGCAATGCTCGCTCACGCATACGATCAGCATATTAAGCTCTCAATCACTTGCCATAATTGACCCTTTGACAAAGTGTAGGCAGTGATTTGCTCGTGGTTGTTTGGTAGGCATGTTTCCGCTTTGAACTTGTAACTTTTTAAAACATAGGGTATAAAATCAAAGCAGGGTTTATGGTGAACAGGCTCTACGTCGTTTACAATCATTGTCATGTTAAAAATAAAATGGCTTAAAGTAGGTAAGACGAGGAAGTTGAACTTTGAGAAGATAAATATTCGAAGCAATCGTTGATATGTTTATCAACAGCCTAAAATTCGGTTGTCACTACCACAGCCAGTCATAAACCATGCTCATTTAAAAAAAATGTATCTTCGTAAATCAGATTATGAACCTAACCACTTTGCTAACCTTAAATTCTTCATTTTTGTTTTCATACATTTTTACGATTGGCCTATAGCCAATTTGGACATCGTGGCTGTGGTAACTAGTGGAAAACTATGTTGATCAACTTGGGGCGGCAGCGTAGCCTAGTGGTTAGAGCGTTGGACTAGTAACCGGAAGGTTGTGAGTTCAAACCCCCGAGCTGACAAGGTTGTTGTTCTGCCCCTGAACAGGCAGTTAACCCACTGTTCCCAGGCTGTCATTGAAAATAAGAATATTTTCTAAACTGACTTGCCTGGTTAAATAAAGGTAAAATTAAAAAAAACTTCCAGGTGCAATGATCAACAGGTATATTTCAGCAGACAAAATAATGAAAGCTACCGTTCATTAATTTGTCACTAATTTTGTCAGTGTAAATTCGTCCAGTGACACCTATGCTCCAGTTTCGGTTGAGGCTTGTGCGGTATCAAGCGCTTCGCACCTCGCACATGTGAATGAATCACAGAGGAATATACAAATGATCAGAGGCTGTTCTTCAAATAACTTTTTTTTCAGATGACAAGGACAACATGAAACACTAACTTTTGAAGCAACTGCAGTGGTTGTTCCGTGTAAAGGAGAATGGACAGTTCGGGAGTTGATTGACCAAGCCAACCAGAGGTATGGAAAGATTCTGGAACAGGTAAGCAAAATGGACTCTTGGAATATATTGACATATTTTACTTTGGCTGACTTTTGTTTTTTTACATCCTTCCTTTTTAATCCGGTTAGTTTTCCATTGAAATTATTATTGATAACATTTTTAAACTAAAGATAACGACATATTTTCTTACATTAGGCTATATTCATTAATGTTACCTCTGGAAACAGAAGCCGTTTACCCTTATAACCTAACAGAAGCAAACGGTACGAAACGGGGAGTGACATACCTGCGTTTGTCCAATAGAAACTCGTTTTCGTTGCAAAATAATTTCCAAGCCATAGATACAGATACTTGAAACTCCCATTTTATTCTCTGGACAGATTTTATATACCAGGCTACAAATCAACGGGACAAATTGTAAATAACCTTTAATCACTTTCTTTGAAAGCACCAGAAAGCCAGGTGTTAGTGGTCTATATGAGTATCATGTGCCGCAGCTAGCAAGCAGCTGTCTAGAAATGTACTATGAGGCTCTTTTAAAACGCTCAGTATCTCCCTGTGCAGGTGGGACTCAGTGTTTGATGTGTTCTGCATCGTTTCGCCTAGCCTGTGTGGGGGACAACAGCCTTTGTCCTCTGAATGATGGGGGATTAGGGTGGCTGACAGCTCAGTGTTATCAGCTGGTTTTCCCTGGCACGGTGGTGGGAGCCCGGTGATGGACAGGGTTATGCCAGGCAGGCGGTGGGGATGGATGACTTCCCACCCAGGCAGCCACCTGCATTGGTGGGCTCTAATCTGCCAGGTCTCCCCAGGCCCTTGACTGACTGGGTCTGCTTCCCAAATTGCATCCTATTCCCTATAAAGTACTCTACTTTTGACAAGGGCCTAAGTGGAAAAAGTAGTGAACTATATAGGAAATGGGGTGCCATTTGGGACTACACTGAATTTCATTTGCAGCCCCACATCCAGGTGAGTTTTCCCCCTGCCATTGGTTATAGGACCCTGAGTTTCTCCTGATCAGGTCACATGGAAAAAAACTCAGGGACCTATTATATGTGGCTGCCCAGCTACCCTTGTCTAAATTATGTTTGGCTTCAATTGGTAGAATTAGTAGAAATGATGTGTGAGACGCATCTCACTGACCTAAAAATCCCTCGGACATGATCAAAACAAACCCAGGGTCCCATCGGGTGAAATAACACGTTAATGCGTCTTGTGAGATTCGTCCGAGGAACAACCAAGAGTTTGGCTGGCGAGGTTCCACTCTATCGTCAACCATGAACTTTACAGCTCTCTAATTGCCTGCCACTGGTGTGACAGCGTTCATAGACAGCGTCAAGTGTCCTTGGCTTAAACAGAGATATCCTGGGTCTGTGGGAAAAGGCACACAGAGGAATGTCAGTCACGCTCTCTCAGTGGAAAAGGGAAGGTAGTGTACCTGCATGGTTTGCCCCTGCCACTCAGGTTACAGCCATAGAGAGCAATGAGTTCTGTCACGTCCTGACCTTAGTTCCTTTTATATGTTTCTATTTTAGGTTGGTCAGGGCGTAAGTCGGGGTGGGCATTCAATGCTTTTGTCCTATGTTGGGTATTTCTATGTGTTTGGCCTGGTATGGTTCCCAATCAGAGGCAGCTGTCAATCATTGTCTCTGATTGAGAACCATACTTAAGTAGCCTGTTTTCCCACTGAGGTTGTGGGTGGTTAATTTCTGTTTAGTGTATGTCACCTTACAGAACTGTTTCGTTTCTTCCATTTCACTGTTATTTTGTTTTTTGTGCGTTCAGTCAATAAATTATGAAGGACACTTACCACGCTGCATATTGGTCCGATCCTTCTTACTCTTCCTCAGACGAAGAGGAGATTCGTTTACAAGTTCTCTGTAGCTATTAGGGTTGCACATTTTGGGGAATATCCGGAGGTGGAAACTTGCCACAGGAATATATGGGAATTAATATTAAAACCATGTAAATGTATTTTTTTTGCATTGGATATATTTACCATATCATATGTAGACAGAAACATAAAGCTTTTACCTTATTATAAGTAGACATAATTGCATATGATTCAATCCTTCCAATTGACATTTTAAAAACTAGTTAGTTACGAATTGAACTTTAATTAAATGAGTTGACTCTTCACATGGGATGATTTCACTGAACAACAAAAGACAGGGAATATTGAATGATCCCCAATGATCCATCGCATCTCCCAAAAACGTTTTCAACATACAGTTGAAGTTGGAAGTGTACATACACTTAGGTTGGAGTCATTAAAACTCATTTTTCAAACGCTCCACCAATTTCTTGTTAACAAACTATAGTTTTGGCAAGTCGCTTATGACATCTACTTTGTGCATGACAAGTCATTTTTCCCAAATTTGTTTACAAACCAATTATTTCACTTATAATTCACTGTATCACAATTCCAGTGGGTCAGAAGTTTACATACACTAAGTTGACTGTGCCTTTAAACAGCTTGGAAAATTCCATAAAATTATGTCATGGCTTTAGAAGCTTCTGATAGGCTAATTGACATAATTTGAGTCAATTGCAGGTGTACCTGTGGATATATTTCAAGGCCTACCTTCAAACTAAGTGCCTCTTTGCTTGACATCATGGGAAATCAAAAGAAATAAGCCAAGACCTCAGAAAAACATGTGTAGACCTCCAGAAGTCTGATTCATCCTTGGGAGCAATTTCCAAACTCCTGAAGGTACCACGTTCATCTGTACAAATAATAGTACGCAAGTATTAACACCATGGGACAACACAGCCGTCATAGCGTTGAGGAAGGAGACGCGTTCTGTCTCCTAGAGATTAATGTACTTTGGTGCGACAAGTGCAAATCAATCCCAGAACAACAGGAAAGGACCCTGTGAAGATGCTGGAGGAAACGGGTACAAAAGTATCTATATCCACAGAAAAATGAGTCCTATATCAACAACCTGAAAGGCCGCTCAGCAAGGAAGAAGCCACATCTCAAGACATCAATCAGGAAGTTAAAGCTTGGTCGCAAATGTTTCTTCCAAATGGACCCCAAGCATACTTCCAAAGTTGAGGCAAAATGGCTTAAGGACAACGAAGTCAAGGTGTTGGAGTCATCACAAAACCCTGACCCCAATTCTATAGAAAATTTGTGGGCAGAACTGAAAAAGCGTGTGCGAGAAAGGAGGCCTACAAACCTGACTCCGTTACTTCAGCTCTGTCAGGAGGAATGGGCCAAAAGTCACCCAGCTTATTGTGGGAATCTTGTGGAAGGCTACCCAAAATGTTTGACCCAAGTTAAACAATTTAAAGGCAATGTTTCCAAATACTAATTGAGTGTATGTAAACTTCTGACCCACTGGGAATGTGATGACAGAAATAAAAGCTGAGATATATCATTCTGTAGTATTATTCTGACATTTCACATTCTTAAAATAAAGTGGTGATCCTAACTGACCTAAGACAGGAACTTTTTACAAGGATTAAATGTGAGGAATTGTGAAAAACAGAGTTTAAATGTATTTGACTAAGGTGTATGTAAACTTCCGACTTCAATTGTACATCTGTAAAATGATAGTGTAGAAACCAATGCTTTATTTGTCTTCCTTCCAGGCTTCCAAGTCTTCTCCCTGGACCTCCTCAATGTCCACCTCTTGAACATCAGACTCTGAGGCCTCATCTTTGTCACTTTCCAACCTGGTTGAGGATGGCTCGTTGTCAGGCTCAAAAAGCCTACAATTTGCCAAAATGGCCACAAATGTCAACACTTGTATTGGTCTGCCTGTTGCGTGCTTTGGTGTGTGTTTCCAAGCAAAGACCAGTTGTGCTCTGAGGTGGCTGATGTTGGTGGGATTTGGAGGATGATGGAGGCAACAGGGGAAAGAGCCTCAGATCCACAAAGTCCCTTCCACCAAGTGGCTGATGAGATACAGTATGTTGGCACGACTGCCATATTGCATCTCCATCCCAAAGCCCTTACTTGGAAGTGTACTTCGCCAGACTGTCAAGATCCTTGCCCTCATCGAGGCCAAGTTGGTGAGACACGGTAGTGATGACACCATAGGCCTTGTTGATCTCTGCACCAGAGAGGATACTCTTGCCAGCATACATGGGGTCCAGCATGTACACTGTGGCGTGTATGGGCTTCATGCAGAAGTCTTCACGCTTTTTGATGTATTTCAGAACTGCAGTTTCCTCTGCTTGGAGCAACAGTGAAGTGGGCCAGGCAGTACAGATTTCTTCTCTTACATTTGCAAGCAGAGTCTGAACATCAGACAAGATGGCATTGTCGCCCTCAAGCCGTGAAATGGCTACTGCTATAGGTTTCAGGCTGCTTACTGCTCTCTCCCAAAATACATCATCCAGGAGGATGCTCTAGATGGGGCTGTCCATATCGGCAGACTGTGATATGGCTATTTTTTGGAGAGACTCCTTCCCCTCCAGGAGACTGTCAAACATGATGACAACACATTTACATTTACATTTAAGTCATTTAGCAGACGCTCTTATCCAGAGCGACTTACAAATTGGTGCATTCACCTTATGACATCCAGTGGAACAGCCACTTTACAATAGTGCATCTAAATCTTTTAGGGGGGGGGGGGTGAGAAGGATTACTTATCCTGTCCTAGGTATTCATTAAAGAGGTGGGGTTTCAGGTGTCTCCGGAAGGTGGTGATTGACTCCGCTGTCCTGGCGTCGTGAGGGAGTTTGTTCCACCATTGGGGGGCCAGAGCAGCGAACAGTTTTGACTGGGCTGAGCGGGAACTGTACTTCCTCAGTGGTAGGGAGGCGAGCAGGCCAGAGGTGGATGAACGCAGTGCCCTTGTTTGGGTGTAGGGCCTGATCAGAGCCTGGAGGTACTGAGGTGCCGTTCCCCTCACAGCTCCGTAGGCAAGCACCATGGTCTTGTAGCGGATGCGAGCTTCAACTGGAAGCCAGTGGAGAGAGCGGAGGAGCGGGGTGACGTGAGAGAACTTGGGAAGGTTGAACACCAGACGGGCTGCGGCGTTCTGGATGAGTTGTAGGGGTTTAATGGCACAGGCAGGGAGCCCAGCCAACAGCGAGTTGCAGTAATCCAGACGGGAGATGACAAGTGCCTGGATTAGGACCTGCGCCGCTTCCTGTGTGAGGCAGGGTCGTACTCTGCGGATGTTGTAGAGCATGAACCTACAGGAACGGGCCACCGCCTTGATGTTAGTTGAGAACGACAGGGTGTTGTCCAGGATCACGCCAAGGTTCTTAGCGCTCTGGGAGGAGGACACAATGGAGTTGTCAACCGTGATGGCGAGATCATGGAACGGGCAGTCCTTCCCCGGGAGGAAGAGCAGCTCCGTCTTGCCGAGGTTCAGCTTGAGGTGGTGATCCGTCATCCACACTGATATGTCTGCCAGACATGCAGAGATGCGATTCGCCACCTGGTCATCAGAAGGGGGAAAGGAGAAGATTAATTGTGTGTCGTCTGCATAGCAATGATAAGAGAGACCATGTGAGGTTATGACAGAGCCAAGTGACTTGGTGTATAGCGAGAATAGGAGAGGGCCTAGAACAGAGCCCTGGGGGACACCAGTGGTGAGAGCGCGTGGTGAGGAGACAGATTCTCGCCACGCCACCTGGTAGGAGCGACCTGTCAGGTAGGACGCAATCCAAGCGTGGGCCGCGCCGGAGATGCCCAACTCGGAGAGGGTGGAGAGGAGGATCTGATGGTTCACAGTATCGAAGGCAGCCGATAGGTCTAGAAGGATGAGAGCAGGTGTTGCTGGGCAGCTTCAATGTGGTGCTCTTATTCTTCTCACTTTTCTTGGTGAGGTAGATTGTGGCTATAACTTGATGACCCTTCACACACCTAACCATTTTCTTTGGTCTCTTGTAGAGTGTATCCCATTGTTTTCAGTGTCATGATGTCCTTGACAAGCAGAATCCATGCATGTGATGTGAGGGTAGGAATCCTCCACTTTAGACCAAGCAGCCTTCATGTTCGCAGCATTGTCTGTCACCAGTGCAAATACCTTCTGTGGTCCAAGGTCATTGATGACTGCCTTCAGCTCATCTGTAATGTAGAGACCGGTGTGTCTGTGCTCTTGTAGAATACTGGTTGAGGGGTGGAGATGATGTAGTTCATTATTCCTTGCCCACGAACATTCGACCACCCATCAGAGATGACTGCAATGCAGTCTGCTTTCTCTGTGATTTGCTTGACCTTCACTTGAACTCTGTTGAACTCTGAATGAGTAGATAAAGCATGTCTGGTTGGAGGGGTGTATGCTAGGTGATAAACATTCAGAAATCTCTTCAAATACACATTGTCTGTGAGCATCAGAGGTGAACCAGTTGCTACACAACTCGAGCAAGACATTCATCAGCATTTCTCTGACTACATTCATCCATTGAGTCAAATACAATTCTGATTCCAGGAGGACCATGAGCTGTTGCTATTGATAAGGTGGCTGATTCATCATTTTCACCTCAAATCAAATTTTATTTGTCACTTACACATGGTTAGCAGATGTTAATGCGAGTGTAGCAAAATGCTTGTGCTTCTAGTTCTGACAATGCAGTAATAACCAACGAGTAATCTAACCTAACAATTCTACAACTACTACCTCATACACACAAGTGTAAAGGGATAAAGAGTATGTACATAAAGACGTATGAATCAGTGATGGTACAGAACGGCATAGGCAAGATGCTGTAGATGGTATTGAGTACAGTATATACATATACATATGAGATGAGTAATGTAGGGTATGTAAACATATTAAGTGGCATTGTTTAAAGTGGCTAGTGATACATTTTTACATCAATTCCCATTATTAGTGGCTGTAGTTGAGTCAGTATGTTGGCAGCAGCCACTCAATGTTAGTGGTGGCTGTTTAACAGTCTGATGGCCTTGAGATAGAAGCTGTTTTTCAGTCTCTCGGGCACTGCTTTGATGCACCTGTACTGACCTCGCCTTCTGGATGATAGCGGGGTGAACAGGCAGTGGCTCGGGTGATTGTTGTCCTTGATAATCCTTATGGCCTTCCTGTGACATCGGGTGGTGTAGGTGTCCTGGAGGGCAGGTAGTTTTCCCTCAAATAGAAGTAGAGGGACTTTTGTCAGAGGTTGCTTGTGTTGAGCGCTGAGGGATCTTTATGCACTTGGCCAGATGATTCTACATCTTTGTTGCATTCTTCACATATAATTTGGCACAGTATTTGAACATGTACACAGCTTTCTCTTCTACATTAGCTGCAGTGAAATATCTCCACACATCAGATAGTGCCTGTGGCATTTTCCTGGAAAGATTAGAAAAAATGAGTTGAAAAAAATGAGTAAAAAACCCAAAATAAAATTCCATGTACAGATAAATAGTTAAGCAGTTAGAGTAAACAACTCATTTGCAAGATACATGTTTTAAAATGAAACATGTATGGAAACATGTGAATTAACACTCCTCAGTTAGCAGGCTCAAGCAAGCTAAAAACCCACATGATAACAATTTCTGCTAGTTAGTTTTTGCTACCAAGTTGTTAATGATTTAAACACACTTTGCTGCTGGCTACTATTTACTAGTTTAACAAAAAATAATGTTTGTCGTATAAAATATTTTCACCCCCCCCCAAATTGTAAACAACTTACCAGAAAGCATGTAGTCCTTAGCTCAGACAGACTAGTAGTGTGGGCCCAATAGCATCTCATTAGTGTGCAATATCTCGAGAATCAGCTGTACATGTGATGGAAGAGTGCACTGTGCATGCAGAGGGTTGAAAATCTGTTGAATTGGGGATAGTTTAACCAAAATATGCCACAAGACCTAGAATTGCCTTATGTTTATCCCACAAAAAGGTTCACTGTTATAAGCTAACTTTTTGATGAATTTAAGCAAAATTACGAAAATTCCCAGATATAACTTCACATGGAAAATGTCGGGAAAAATTCAGGAAATTTACCGGAAAGTTTTTCCATCAATTATATATATTTTTTAATGGACCAGTAGAGGCTCCTCAGAGGTGGAAGGGGTGGACAATCTTCCTCAGTTAATTTCATTAAAATATAAATAGTGAAACATAAAAAAAGGTATTTTTGTAGAAAACTATGCTAAATATATTGACTTGTCACCAACATAATTGATTAAGACACACGGTTCTGCAATGAAGGTCAATAGTACCCTCAGCAGCACACACAGCTAGCTTCTATCCTCCACTGAGTATGTTGACTTCAATACAAAACCTACAGTGGTTGCTCCAATAAAGGTTTTTTGATTATACTGCGGGACTTCAAAGTTATTTGTGGCTTAGTACGGTACCCTGTGTCACCGCTTCATTGCTCCAGACCACCGCAAGGGGGAGTTTGATCACTGATTATGCTTTAGGGTCTACTGCGTCTCTAAATGACAGTGAATGGGTGACATAAACCAAAATAGAAACTGATAATTGTGCATGACTTCAGTATTACTTACTAAAACTGTCACACTAAAGATTTAATTTAAAGATAATTTTTGCTCTTACTGTAGTACTGTAGCCCACTCCTGACCAGTCACATTGTGCAGCACCTACAGTGGGGCAAAAAAGTATTTAGTCAGCCATCAAATGTGCAAATTCTCCCACTTGAAAAGATGAGAGAGGCCTGTAATTTCCATCATAGGTACATGTCAGACAAAATTAGAAAAAACATCCAGAAAATCACATTGTATGATTTTTTAAATGAATTTATTTGCAAATTATGGTGGAAAATAAATATTTGGTCACCTACAAACAAGCATGATTTCTGGCTCTCACAGACCTGTAACTTCTTCTTTAAGAGGCTCCTCTGTCCTCCACTTGTTACCTGTATTAATGGCACCTGTTTGAACTTGTTATCAGTATAAAAGACACCTGTCCACAACCTCAAACAGTCACACTCCAAACTCCACTATGGCCAAGACCAAATAGCTGTCAAAGGACACCAGCAACAAAACTGTAGACCCACCCCAGGCTGGGAAGACAGAATCTGCAATAGGTAAGCAGCTTGGTTTGAAGAAATCAACTGTGGGAGCATATATTAGGAAATGGAAGACATACAAGACCACTGATAATCTCCCTCGATATGGGGCTCCATGCAAGATCTCACCCCGTGGGGTCAAAATGATCACGGTGAGCAAAAATCCCAGAACCACACAGGGGGACCTAGTGAATGACCTGCAGAGAGCTGGGACCAAAGTAACAAAGCCTACCATCAGCAACACACTACGCCGCCAGGGACTGAAATCCTGCAGTGCCAGACGTGTCCCCCTGCTTAAGCCAGTACATGTCCAGGCCTGTCTGAAGTTTGCTAGAGAGCATTTGGATGATCCAGAAGAAGATTGGGAGAATGTCATATGGTCAGATGAAACCAAAATATAACTTTTTGGTAAAAACTCAACTTGTCGTGTTTGGAGGATAAAGAATGCTGAGTTGCATCCAAAGAACACCAAACCTACTGTGAAGCATGGGGGTGGAAGCATCATGCTTTGGGGCTGTTTTTCTGCAAAGGGACCAGGACGACTGATCCGTATAAAGGAAAGAATGAATGGGGCCATGTATCGTGAGATTTTGAGTGAAAAGCTCCTTCCATCAGCAAGGACATTGAAGATGAAACGTGGATGGGTCTTTCAGCATGACAATGATCCCAAACACACCGCCCGGGAAACGAAGGAGTGGCTTCGTAAGAAGCATTTCAAGGTCCTGGAGTGGCCTAGCCAGTCTCCATATCTCAACCCCATAGAAAATCTTTGGAGGGAGTTGAAATTCCGTGTTGCCCAGCAACAGCCCCAAAACATCACTGCTCTCGAGGAGATCTGCATGGAGGAATGGGCTAAAATACCAGAAACAGTTTGTGAAAACCTTGTGAAGACTTACAGAAAACGTTTGAATCAACAACAAGTGGGACACAATCATGAAGTGGAACGACATTTATTGGATATTTCAAACTTTTTTAACAAATCAAAAACTGAAAAATTGGCCGTGCAAAATTATTCAGCCCCTTTACTTTCAGTGCAGCAAACTCTCTCCAGACGTTCAGTGAGGATCTCTGAATGATCCAATGTTGACCTAAATGACTAATGATGATAAATACAATCCACCTGTGTGTAATCAAGTCTCCGTATAAATGCACCTGCACTGTGATAGTCTCAGAGGTCCGTTAAAAGCGCAGAGAGCATCATTTTTAAATCCGTAATATAGTACACTTATCATAATTTGGTTTTAATCCAGAGAGGTTAGCAAAATTATCTAGATCCTCTATGAAGCCGTGGAGGTATTCTAATTGTGGTTTTAAAAGAAAACAACATGAATCGACAGCGTACAATGACATCTTTGGTTTTTAAGCCACGGATTTCTAACCCCTTGATATTATTTTTGGACCAGATTTCTTTTTTTAACAGCTAACATTTCAATGGCAATAATAAATAGATATGCCGATAGTGGATAACCTTGGATTACTCCTCTTGGCAGTTTAATACTTACATTTACATTTAAGTCATTTAGCAGACGCTCTTATCCAGAGCGACTTTTTGAGAAGTAGCCATTATTTACTATTTTACACCTAGGTTGCTAAACATAACTTTAACACATTTGTATAAGATATTCTCCAATGTAAATATTATAGGCATTTATATATAAACTCCAGTCATACTTTATCAAAAGCCTTTTCAAATTCTGCTATGAATACCAGGCCTTGTTTCCCAGAATTTTCATAGTGTCTAATAATATCGCCAATGTATCGTCCATATAGAAAAACTGGGATTAGGATTAATAAAATCCGACAATACATTTTTGGAATTTTATGAATTTTGCATCACAACAAGGAAGTGTAAGAGGCCTCCAATTGTTTAAATGGACTGGATCTTTATATTTACCACGTGATTCCCATTTCAGTAATAATGAAATCAGACCACCTTGTTGAATGTCTGATAATATACCATTTATATAGGAGTGGTGAAAACACGTTAATAATGGTCCTCTGAGTATATCAACTGGTATGTCATCCAACCAACCCTGGAGTTTTCCCGGACTTAAATGCTTTATTTGCATCAAGAAGTTCCTCTTCTGTAATTTGGCCTTCACAAGAGTCTTTTTTACAGGTGTTTAATTGTAAATTATTACTAGAAAAAATTCCATACAATTAGCTTCGGTTATTGGACATATGCTTAACTTCTTACGGCTAGCGGAACCCCTCGACAACATTCCGCTGAAAAGGCAGAGCGCGAAATTTAGTGCAATACACCAAATTAAAGACATTTCTTGTTAATCTACCCATCGTGTCCGATTTCAAAAAGGCTTTATAGCGAAAGCACACCATATGATTATGTTAGGTCAGAGCCTAAAAAAGAACACAAACAGCCATTTTCCAGCCAAAGAGAGGAGTCACAAAAAGCAGAAATAGAGAAAATTAATCACTAACCTTGGATCTTCATCAGATGGCATTCATAGGACTTCATGTTACACAATACATGTATGTTTTGTTCGATAAAGTTCATATTTATATCCAAAAATCTCAGTTTACATTGCAGCTTTATGGTCAGTAATGGTGTGCCTCGAAAACATCCAGCGAATTTTCAGAGAGCCACATCAATTTCCAGAAATACTCATTAAACTTTGATAAAAGGTACAACTATTATGCACAGAATTATAGATATACTTAATGCAACCGCTGTGTCAGCTTTCAAAAAAGCTTTACAGAAAAAGCAAACCATGCAATAAGCTGAGTATGGCGCTCAGACACAAAAACAAACCATGCAGATACCCGCCATGTTGTGGAGTCAGAAATAGCATTATAAATATATATGATGATCTTTATCAGAATGCAATCCCAGGAATCCCAGTTCCACAATAAATGTTTGTTTTGTTCGATAAAGTCAATTTATGTCAAAATACCTCCTTTTGTTAGCGCGTTTGGTAAACAAATCCAAACTCACGAAGCACGGGCAAGTCCAGGCGAAAGTTCAAAAAGTTATATTACAGTTCGTAGAAACATGTCAAACAATGTATAGAATCAATCTTTAGGACGTTTTTAACATAAATCTTCAATAATGTTCCAACTAGAAAATTCCTTTGTCTTTAGAGTTGCAATGAAACGCAGGTCGCTCTCACATGTGCGCGCGTGCGGTGTAATGGGTGCAGGGGAAATTTGAGTCATGTAGTGGCCTAAACCTACCTACCTATGTTACGTTGAGCTGTGTGAATGGAATATGAATAACAGTCATCCAATAGGCTATAACAGAAAAGGCCATGTTCATAAAAAAATAATTGTCCTCCCTCATCTTAAACGGCACCGACCGCCTCTTTTGTCGACATTTATAAAGTTTGAATAGAAAATAGATTTGACAATTGCCTGCTCCCGTGCATTTTCATTTAACAATTTTGGGTCAATAAAAACAGCTGGAAGTAATGACGTCACACCTGAAAAAAAACGACAGTGTCGGGGAAAAAGGTAGTTGAAGTGTTTCCATGACCCAGTTAGGCAAATTGCACATTATTAAATTGGCAAAAGCTTGTATGCCCTCCCACCTATGTTTCATGTCTCAGGTCGCCCACAAAAACCAGCAAGGATAGAATGCAAATTGAGTTCTCACAAACTCACGCTTTTTCCAATACCCTTTTTACACTATCGTGCCAACACTTCTATAACCAGTCTCACTGTCTGTATTGTAGCTAGAGCAAAGCACATCTTCCTATGTACGGTAGCTACAGTAGCTAGAGCAAAGCACAACTTCATATGCTGTTGTTCATCTCCCTTCTAATAATACATTAAAGTGCTATATTCATGACAGTTCCCTTTCTCTTGTACTTTCTCTGAGGTACTCCATAGCTTTCTATTGGCTTGTTCATTAATATGTTTTCTTCTCTCACGGTAATCCCACACATTTCCCTTCAGCTGTGTAATTGTGTCGGAGGATTAAAGTGTGAAAAACCAGCGCCCCAAATTTAGTGTGGAAGTGCTTCACTAATCGTGATGCGCTTCACCGCTCTCGAGATATTGCTTCAAATAGGCGACTTAGCTGTGTAATTTGACGAAATGTACCCTCTAACTGTCACTGCTGGGCCTAATTCTTTTCTTGTGTTGACTGATCCACCATTGCCACATTTCCCTTTTGGTTTGAAGGGGACCCAGGAAATGTGAATGTCCATGATATATGGGAATTATGGAGTTTGACAACAAGAACTTCTGACAGATTTTTCTGTCCTGCTTTGTTTTTCATTGTACTCATTGAAATGTCACGAGTGAGACAGGATTAAGGAGGAGTGGTAGAAACTACGCAGGAGAATAATTACATTTAAGAGCCTTGAGATGTTTGGCAATATAATCTGTATCCTAACCAGATGGGAGTATGCATATATCAAGAGAGCTAGCTGAAATACTGCCAATTAGGCTAATGCCTAATGCGTAATAATGTGCACAGAGTGATTTGAATGAGCAGTCAGGTGCAGTGTCTCTCTAGTGTTAAGGGTGTTTCCTTTAAGTCTCCATTCCTGAAGGTTGCCAGGTGTAGTTACCCCGATACGCTGATCCTTGGTCACTTTAGCATTTTACCCACTAATGGTTAAGGTTAGGATTGGGGGAGGGGAAGGTGATCCTAAGGGAAACATCACCCTCCTACAACTGTGCCATGAACCTGCTCAGGGAGACAAATGTGCGTGTCTTCCCACAGGTGAAACCTGTTTTTCAAGGGAGGTATTCGTGCTATGCTTGGAGACTAGGTGGCCTACAGCTGGGTTCTTGTTTTGATGTGCGTGTGTGAGAGAGGATCTGTGTAAGCCTAAATCTGTTTCTCTGCTCCCACTGGGTGGGTGTGTGTGGTTGGTTGGGCCAAACACACCTAAAGCTTTTCTCAACTCTTGTTTGATTTGTGTTGTATAAAGCTTTACACTTGTTCTCTGCATAACATTAGGGACTCTAACCTAACGCATTGGTAAATCTAAGCGCAGGCGGTAGCACTATAGGTTCAGGGGTGTGTCAAATTATTTTACAATTTTCACTATCACAATTATCAGCGTACTTGCTGACATTGGCGCGAAAGGGTTGGATTTTGATAATTAGCAAGTTGTGGGTGTGTCCCTCACGGGCAATCAGAATGGGATCCATGGTGAAATATGTGGTTGTTTCATGTTGTGTATTTATGGTATTTTATGTATTGCCTTGGAATCAACTCGAATTCCAATGTTAGTCCGTTATAGTTTGTTAAATGGCTTACAGAAACTAAATAACAAAATGTATAACTAACTTAAACCCATTTGCAGTCCACATTAAATAATTGCATGGCTTCAATAGCATTCACAATGATATAGGGGCTAGGCTCACTGTAAATTGCATTATGGCTGAGCATGGACATGCCAAACCTTGTGAATAAGCAAGATTAAATACGTTTTTGAAAAAAGGGAAAAAAATAACTTTCTAAACAAATGAAACCACTTGTTTTAAATGGGCTATGTCACATTTACAGGCACCATCATTTTATCCCATGGACATATACAATTAAAACAATGCAAACTATGGAGGGTTTTATGCACATCAAAAATGGGACCTGCATGGCTAAAATAATGTGCCCCTGCCTACAATAGATCGATTAAAAGGGAATGTCAGCTCACTGTTTCATATTTTTAATAAAGCTTTGATGATTCTTAAGATGTATTTCCAAGCAGTCTCAGGAGCCAAACCCTTTATTGACAGTCTTGACTACTTTCCGATTGCTTTGGGCAGACACAAAAAAATAATAATTGAGAGGTGGGCAGGCTATCCTTTGGAAAAAAATGTTAGTTTATGTTTCTAAATATAAAGAATACAGGCACCAAAAGCACATTATGCGACTCTTGTTCCATGTGTATATGGACAGTGTGGATATGCTGCGTTTCCGCTGTCAAAATTCATGCCATAACCAACTTCGTTACCGTTAAAACCAGCTTTTGGTTGGTCTTAAATATCCCAATTAGCACTGCCTGAAATGAGCAGGACACACCTCAAATATTTCCACCCCGCCCATCTGAGCGCAAGCGAGCTGATATAAAACAGGTAAATTGCCAAACCTGGCGTTATGGCTGGAAAATGCCAATGCACCAGTTTTGTGCATGTGACCTGTTGGCCACAAAAAGGGGAAGCTAGTATTGTGTGGCCACCTCTCAGACAATACTGTTTAGTAGTGTTATGTTTTTTTTTTTTTTTTTACAATTAATTAACCAATGTCTGTTCAATTATTTGAATTCCATTTCATGATTTTCTGTGAGCTAGATGCACACATTGCTGAGTATTTCTAGAGATCAAGCCCAAACTGTGCAACGTAGTAGGGAGTTGTAGTTTCCAACAGGCCAATATTCTACATCGTTTAGCTCAGAAAATGTGGTAGGGCTGCGTAGGCTGCAGCTCTATAGAGATGAGATGACTTGGAATAAAATAATAATAAAGTCATCAAATAAAGAAAAATGTCATACTAGGGATGCACGATATATCGGTGAACATATCGGAATCGGTATGTCTAGTTTAACGCTGATGTACAAAACCGATGCCAAAGCTGACGTGCATACCTATATAACGAAGGTACATGACGTAATAACCCTACTTGAAATTTTGCGCTGTACATTCAACACAGCATTTCTTAACTAGCCCACAATGTCTGCTGTGTGGATCGAGCAGTCAACAAGTCAAGCAGTCATTTGAAAGAGTAAGAACATTTCAGCGAGACAAAATCAAAAGGCAAAATCCATTAAAGCCAAGATGATGGAATTCACTGCCCTAGACCGTTCTTCTGTCGTGGGGGATGTTGGCTTTAGCCGACTGGTCGAGCACCGGATAACACTACCAAGTGTGCTATATTTCCGATGTTGCCCTACCGGAGTTGCACAGTAATGGCGTCACTGCTATTAGCTTCACGACATGCATACTATAGAATGCTGTTTGGGTCTTTGCGTGTCAGTAGCACTGTCAAAGCTGTATAAAAAAATATGGAAACAAGCAAACACCGGCCACGAACGATGTGTTTACAATACTGCGTTGGTAATAAAGCATCATTTGTTCGACCGCAACTTCTGGGGTAGCTAGCTTTAGCTTGGCACCTAGCTAGCACCAATACAACCAGCCTGAAAACAATGACCAGTAGAAACTGCAGTCATTTTCATTATTGTTAGCAATGAATTAGGAATCCTTGTGAGGAAGTATTAGCGAGGTTGCCACTTGTTGTTCGCCTATTGAAATTGTAACCTTTTATTTAACTAGGCAAGTCAGTTAAGAACAAATTCTTATTTACAATGACGGCCTACCCAGGCCAAACCTGGACGACGCTGGGCCAATTGTGCGCCGCCCTGTGGGACTCCCAATCACGTCCGGATGTGATGCAGCCTGGATTCAAACCAGGGACTGTAGTGACGCCACTTGCACTGAGATGCAGTGCCTTAGACCTGTGTGTGTGTTTGTGTGTGTGTGTGTGTGTGTTAATTATTTAAGTGTACTAGAATGCTTAAAAGGCCTTTTTTGGCGAGGAAAATAGCTGATATCGGTACACGCCCCCAAAAATTATATCGGTGCATCACTATAATATACTTTAGTATTTTAGTAAAGTAATATGAATAAATTATGATTAATAAGTGATAAGCCTTAATGGATAGTCAGTACCATCATGGGACTTTTTATTAATTGTCTTATTCTGTGTTACAGCATTCAACCCACAAAATGTATAGTGCATTTAATGTTAAAAAATATTATCGAAAACGTAATCGAACTGAAACCGAACCTTGTTCTCTGTGACAATACCAGGAATATGGTTCCTATGCGTTCTCAGACCTGTGTTGCCATAGTGACATTTCAGGAATGGCCCACTACACTCGTTCCTTTCTAACCCCCCCAACACCCCTTTCTAACCCCCCCCACACACACACACACACACACACACGCCCCCATCACCACATACACAAACACAACTACTGTACTTGGCTATTGTCATACATTTTGATTACCTGTTATGAAATAATAATGACGCAAGTAAACAAAAGCAAGACCTACACAATGTGTAATTCTCTTCCCAACCATATTTCTGAATGTGTAAAGATGAAACAGTGTGCAGCCATTTTGCGCTTCATAACCCAGTTTTGTCTTATGAAGGTTTGTTGAAATTACACTTTTATTGCAGTTTACTGTATTCATATTAGCAGGTTGCAAATGGTACCATTTCAACTAACTGCTTTTCAGAAGTGTAATTGTATACCAACTAGCGGATGCTTTTATCTAAAGTGACTCAGTCAGGTGTGCATACATTTTACGCATGGGTGGCCCCGGGATTGAAACCCACAAACCTGTCGTTACAAGGGCCATGATCTACCAACTGAGCCATACAGGACCATAAAGTGTGTTTTTACCCAATAACCACCCAATCAGGTTCTTATCATGCTAATGTGTCCATGTTTTCTGTGTACCTACCAGAATGGGGAGGACTTCCTGGTTCGGACCCTCCACGTGGAGTACTGTGACGGAGGCATCTTGGACCTGGATGATCTGCTTACTGACCTGGTGGAGGACCGAGACAAGGTAAGGGCCAATGATGTCAACATTAATATACATCATGAAAATATTTACCTCTGGTGGAGCCTGTGTCTGACCAAGACTCTGATCTTTGGTCAGTTACGCGTTTTTCCCCACTAATGGTTAAGGTTATGAGTGTGGAAGAGGAAGTTGATCCTAGATCTGTACCGAGGGTACACTTCACCCCGGAGCAGGTGAGCAGAGTAGTACAACTCAGTGCCTGGTATTAACACAACACACATGTAACCTCTCACAGACTGGGTTGGAGAAAGTGGTCATATCTCTCATTGCCTAAAAACCTTTATCATGATTACCTCCCCCTCTTTCAGTGTAAGTGTCATAAAGGGATGGCAACGAGACGCAGAAATTAATTACTGGCTTTCAAACAGAGGCAAACAAGCCGTACCATGTGCGTACATTCAGTCATTTGTAAACTATGACTGTAGTATGTGCTGCCAACTCTGTGGACTTGCTTATCTGGTCTGTCTGACAGTGGTTGGTTGGTTCATGATGGATTGCATCATACATCTCACTGAGAGGCAGGGTTTAGTTATTACCACTTAGTGTTTTGCAGTTAATCTTGTTCATGCTTTTTTTTATTTTTCACTCTGAAACAACTGAACCATGAGGAAAGGGAAGTTCCTCAGATAGGGATCAATGTTTTGGTGTGAGAATCAGAGGATGGGCAAATATTGTTAGTGTATCATGCCTTTCCTGTGTGGTCTCCTTCACCTGCTGTGTACGCACGAACGTACCCACCCACACAAACTGCTCCACTTTCTAGGAAGAAAGAAAATAGATATGGTTTTACATTTCCTCCTAATTTGGCATTATGCATTACTAAGATGTGCTAATAACTGCTTGTAATCCATTTTCATAAAGCGGGAAGCAGAATAGAATGATAAATTACCAACACTTACTCAGCAAGAACAGAATACCAAATGGAATATTCATGTTAATTCGGTGGCGGTGCTGTGTTCTGCAATAACAATTTATGTTTAAAACTTACTGGGCGAGTGTAACGCACTGTACTTGTCCTGTGCCTCCAGGATTGAATATGAAAGTATAATTAGTTCTGAATATTGAAGGGACAAGGGGGTAAATAATAGATGCTTGAACTCGGTCGCTAACTTAAAAAAACAAAAACGTCTCTTTCTTTTGTGATATGCTCTGTGGTCATTTTTATCGAGATATTAGTTTCAAGTTTTATTAGTTGTATGTAGGGGATGCACATGGTATACACCGTCCACCGAAATGCTTACTTGCAGGTTCCTTCTCGACAATGCAACAACAACAATAAAATATAAGAACACTAACATAAAGTAAATGTAAAAGGTCGGGGAATTGTGTTGAATCGTTGTTTTACAAGGCCTTGTTTATGAGTGAGAGGAGGGTTGATTATAGTAGGCCAAATGTAAAACTCTAAACATGCTGTTACTGTTGGTGTTATGTGTGCTTTACTATTAGTACTCGAGGATATCCACGTGTAAGCCATGGTAAGCGCCCAGGTGATGACTTGAAAGCTTAAGGTGCTGTAACCTATTGACTCCTCATCACATTGTTCATTGAGGGTTGTTTGTGTTCTATTGTTTAGCACATTATAAGCGGGATGGCAGAGCAAGCATGTACTTGCTTTACTGTTAAAAACACTCGAAGCCTCTGAGTCATTCTGCCAATAGTGTTGTCCCTTACAAAAAGGCATCTCAAAGTTTGAGTGCTTGATCTAGGATCAGGTTCCTCATGTCCATGCAATCTTATTCAGTATGATCTAAAAATACACAACTGATCCGAGATCAGCAATCCTACTCTGATAAACCTTATGTAATTAAGCTTGATTACGTATTATGTCTTTCTGTGACTGGATGTGTCCCAAATTGCACCCTATTTCAAATAAAGTGCAATACTATTTACAAGCCATCAGACTGCTGAAGACCTGAACTGACCATCTGTCTGATTCTCTGCATCTTAGCACGTTCACTCACTCATGCAAACAAGGGCGCAGACGTATGCACACATGAACACTGAGTGTACAAAATATTATGAACATCTTTCTAATATTGATTTGCACCCGCTATTGCCCTCAGAACAGCCTCAATTCGTCAGGTAAGGGACTCTACAAGGTGTCAAAAGCGTTCCACAGGGATGATGGCCCACCATGACTCCAATACTTCCCACAGTTGTGTCAAGTTGAGCATGAAAAACCCAGCAGCGTTGCAGTTCTTGACACTCAAACTGGTGCGCCTGGCACCTACTACGGTGCTGCGTTCAAAGGCACTTAAATCTTTTGTCTTGCACATTCACTCTCTGAATGGCACACATACACGATTCATGTCTCAATGCGTAACAATTTTTTTTTAACCCGTCTCCTCCCCTTCAAATACACGGATTTGAAGTGGATTTAACAAGTGTCATCAATAAGGGATTAAAGCTTTCACCTCGGGCAATCTACGTCATGGAAATTGCAGGTGTTCCTAGTGTTTTGTCCACTCAGTAGCAGTACATTCATGCTACACACACACACATCACAACTTGCTGCTACCACACCTGTTACACGGCTCAATTGATCCCCTGCCCTACCCAATACACTTGTAAATATTGGACTATACATTTACTGCCATTTACTTTGTTCGTATTCTTACATTTTTATTATTATTACTTTTACATTGTCGAGAAGGGACCTGCAAAGTAAGCATTTGGTTGGACGATGTATATCATGCATATCCTGTACATATGACTAATAAAACTCTAAAGTACTTTTGACAAAAACCCTATGGGCCCTGGTCAAAAGTAATGCTCTACAAAGGAATAGAGTGCCATTTGGAACGCAGCCTATGTCAATTGTTTATTATTACTCCTCTCTGTGATGAAAAAAGTTATCTTTATCGCTTTTGTCCTCTCATTCCCAGCAGCACTCCCCTCTCCATCAATGATCTATGAGGCGCCCATCGCGAGATCGTCCACCGCACAGTATGTGTGCCGCGTTAGCCACGGATGTTAATGGTAGATAATCGCCGTCTATTTGTCTGCTAGCGTAGCGACTAGCGAGCCCTTTACACCCTTTACTATCCTACCTGTGGAGCCGTGGACTAGGAGGTTAGCATAGTGCTGTATGTGTGTAGCGTAGCTCCTGCTCCACTGGTGGTTGATGAGGGGCAGGAGTGATTTGATTACAATACACACACACGCCAGGGGCTCCATTAACCTCCAAGTCAGGAACACCGGCCACAAGTCTCCTCATGAATATTCAGGCCTTCCTGATGAATGATGAGGGGAATGTAGAAAGATGGGAGGGAGGAGGGAGGCTGTATCTGTATATGTGGCCCCCCGGAGCACCAAGGTGCTTGGGCCACACCACAGAGGAGAGGAGGGAGCTACCTGCGCAGTCATTTAAATACTTACAGCTTTACCACCCATCCAACAATGTCCCACAACAGTTTATCTCAGTGACTATAGTAACAAAATCAGGGCCCAGGAGGCAGATTGTGGTATAGGCTTGGTGTTATCCATAAAGATAAACATTATATATTCATTCTATTAAATCATCAAATGTTATTTGTCACATGCACTGAATACAAAAGTGAAATGCATACTTACAAGCCCTTGTCCAACAATGCATTTTTAAGAAAAATACGTGTTAAGTAAAAAGTAACAAACAAAAATGACAAATAAATAAAGAGCAGCAGTAAAATAAAAATAGCAAGGCTACGGGGGCACCAGTTAGTCGCGGTAATTGAGGTGATATGTATGTGGAGTTACAGTGACTATGCATAGATAATAAACAGAGAAGAGCAGCAGCGTGGATGGGGGGGGGGGCAATGCAAATAGTCTGAGTAGACATTTGATTAGCTGTTCAGGAGTCTTATGGCTTGAGGGTAGAAGTTGTTGAGAAGCCTTTTGAACCAAGACTTGGCGCTCTGGTACCGATTGCCGTGCGGTAGCAGAGAGAACCGTCTATAACTAGGCTGGCTGTAGTCTTTGACAACGGAGGCCGAGCAGTTGCCATACCAGGCAGTGATGCAATGAGTCAGGATGCTCTCGATGGTGCAGTTGTAGAACTTTTTGAGGATCTGAGGACTCATGCCAAATCTTTTCAGTCTCCTGAGGAGGAATAGGTTTTGTCTTGTGCTCTTCACTACTCTCTGTGTGTGCTTTGACCATGATCGTTTGTTTGTGATGTGGACACCAAGGAACTTGAAGCTCTCAACCTGCTCCACTACAGCCACGTCAATGAGAATGGGGGCGTGCTCGGCCCTCTTCCTGTAGTCCACAATAATTTCCTTTTGTTTTGATCACATTCAGGGAGAGGTTGTTGTCCTGGCACCACACGGCCAGGTCTTTGACCTCCTCCCTATATGCTGTCTCGTTGTTGTTGGTTATCAGGCCTACCACTGTTGTCAACGGAAAACTTAATGATGGTGTTGGAGTCGTGCCTGGCCATGCAGTCATGAGTGAACAGGGATTACAGAAGGGGACTGAGCACACACCCCTTAAAGGCCCCTGTGTTGAGGATCAGCATGGCGAATGTGTTGTTACCTACCCTTACCACCTGGGGGTGGCCAGTCAAGTCCAGGATCCAGTTGCAGAGCTAGGTGTTTAGTCCCAGGGTCCTTAGCTTATTGATGAGCTTTGAGGGCACTATATGGTGTTGAACGCTGAGCTGTAGTCAATGAATAGCATTCTCACATAGATGTCCCTTTTGTCCAGGTGGGAAAGGGCAGTGTTGAGTTGAATAGAGATTGCATCATCTGTGGATCTGTTGGTGCAGTAGCAAATTGGAGTGGGTCTAGGGTTTCTGGGATAATGATGTTGATGTGGAGCATGACCAGCCTTTTCAAAGCACTTCATGGCTACAGACGTGAGTGCAATGGGTCAGTAGTCATTTAGGCAGGTTACCTTTATTGTTCTTGGGCACAGGGACTATGATGGTCTGCTTGAAACATGTTGGTATTACAGACTGGTTGACGGGTTGATTATGTCAGTGAAGACACTTGCCAGTTGGCCAGCGTATGCTCGGAGTACACGTCCTGGTAATCCGTCTGGCACTGCGGCCTTGTGAATGTTGACCTGTTTAAAGGTCTCACTCACATTGGCTATGGAGAGCGTGATCACACAGTCGTCCAGAACAGCTGATGTTCTTATACATGTTTCAGTGTTACTTGCCTCGACACGAGGATAGAAGTAATTTAGCTCATCTGGTAGGCCCGTGTCACTGGGCAGCTCGTGGATGTGCTTACCTTTTTGTAGTCTGTAATAGTTAGCAAGCCCTGTCACATCCGACGAGCGTCAGAGACGGTCGATCTTAGTCCTGTATTGATGCTTTGCCTGTTTGATGGTTTGTCGTAGAGCATAGCGGGATTTCTTTTAAGCTTCCGGTTTAGAGTCCCGCTCCTTGAAAGCGGCAGCTCTACCCTTTAGCTCAGTGCGAATGTTGCCTGTTATCCATGACTTCTGATTGTGGCATGTACATACAGTCACTGTGGGAACGACGTCATCAATGCACTTATTGATGAAGCCGGTGACTAATGTGGTGTACTCTTCAATGCCGTCAGAAGAATCCCAGAACATATGCCAGTCTGTGCTTGCAAAACAGTCCCGAAGCTTAGCATCTGCTTCATCTGGCCACTTCTTTATTGACGAGTCACTAGTGCTTCCTGCTTCCCTTCCACATGGAAGAGCGAGGGAGAGCTTTGTACCCATCTGTGTGTGTGTGTCGGAAAGGTGTTCTAGAGTTTATTTATTTATTTTCTCTCCCCTCTGCTTGCACATTTAACATGCTGGTAGAAATGAGGTAAAACGGATTTAAGTTTCCCTGCATTTAAGTCCCTGGCCACTAGGAACGCCACATCTGGATGAGCATTTTCCTGTTTGCTCATTGAGTGCGGTCTTTTTGCCAGCATCAGCTACGAGAAATATACATGAAAACTCTCTTTGTAAATAGTGTGGCCTACAGCTTATCATGAGATGTTCTACCTCAGGTTAGCAAAACCCTGAGACTTCCATGGATATCGTGCACCAGTTGTTGTTTACAAATATACATATACCAACGCAACCCCTTGTCTTTCCAGAGGCCGCTGTTCTTTCCTGTTGATAGGAAAGAATAGCTGTATGCTATTTATGTCATCGTTTTGCCACGACTCTGTGAAACATAAGATATTACAGTTTTGAATGTCCTGTTGGTAGGATATATGTGCTTGTAGTTCGTCTATTTTATTATCCGATGATTGTACGTTGGTGAATGGGAGCGATGGTAAAAACAAATGACCCACTCGCCGACCGGATACTTACAAGGCACCCCAGCCTTCGTTCTCGATATTTCTGTCTCTTTCTCCTGCAAATGACAAGGATGACCTTGTCGTGGTGTCTGGAGTAAATCCCTCTCGTCCAGCTCGTTTAAGAAAAAAATTGTCTTTCAAAACGAGGCGAATGATCGCACTCCTGTTTTCTGGTCATCCTGTTTCTGTTGGTCATAAGATACGGTGGCAGAAACATTATGTACAAAATAAGTTACAAATAACGCAAAAAAATACACTGCCACTGGTTAGTCATTTGAAAATATGGTCCTGTGTTGCTCACTGTATCTTATATTTAGGGCTGGGAGATATGGCCTAAAAATCATATCTGGATTTTTTTTTTTACTCATGGGCGATTCACTATTTAAAATAAATATATTTAAGAAAAATGTAATAAGCGTTGTTGTACAATTTTAAAGGTCACATACTGCATTTCTAACCATCAGCAATAATCAAATGAATTCAGGGCTTGAAGTTTATATTAATTTTATGAAAATAGCAATAATTTTGGGCAATAATCATCAAAAGTTTATGAAAATGCCCTTTTTTGTTACAAATGTAACAAGAACCATGCTCAATGTAAATTCACTGATGACTGACTTCTTGTAGCAGGCATTAGGCTTACAAAATGAACACAGGTCTCATCAACAATCTCTCAAGCCCACTTGCTAGTGATTACCCAGCTAATCTTTATATTTCAAGTTTAGCTAACTTGGATCTAAACTAAAAGTATGTGGACACCCCTTCAAATTAGTGGATTCATCTATTTTAGCCACACCTGTTGCTGACAGGTGTATAAAATCAAGCACACAGCCATCCAATCTCCATAGACAAACATTGGCAGTAGAATGGCCCGTACTGAAGAGCTCAGTGACTTTCAACGTGGCACTGTCATAGAATGTCACCTTTCCAACAAGTTAGTTTGTCAGATTTCTGCCCTGCTAGAGCTGCCCCGCTCAACTGTAAGTGCTGTTATTAAGTGGAAACATCTTGGAGCAACAATGGCTCAGCCACGAAGTGGTAGGCCACACAAGCTCACAGAATGGGACCGCCAAGTGCTGAACCACAGCTCGTAAAAAAAAATGTCTGTCCTCGGTTGCAACCTTAACTACCGAGTTCCAAACTGCCTCTGGAAGCAACATCAGCACAATAACTATTCGTCAGGAGCTTCATGAAATGGGTTTCCATGACCAAGCAGCCACACACAAGTCTCGGCTGGGGTGGTGTTAAACTTGCCGCCATTGAACTCTGGAGCAGTGGAAACTCGTTTTCTGTAGTGATAAATCATGCTTCACCATCTGGCAGCCAGACGGACGAATATGGGTTTGGCAGATGCCAGGAGAATTATACCTCCCCGACTGTATAGTGCAAACTGTAAAGTTTGGTTGTGGAGGAATAATTGTCTGGGGCTGTTTTTGATGTTTCAGGGTCCTTTATTCCAGTGAAGGGAAATCTTAATGCTAGGGCATACAGTGACATTCTAGATGGTTCTGTGTTTTCAAATTTGTGGCAACAGTTTGGAGAAGGCCCTTTCCTGTTTTAGCATGACAATGCTCTTGTGGCTGAATTGAAGTAAATCCCCGCAGCAATGTTCCAACATCTAGTGGAAAGCCTTCCCAGAAGAGTGGAGCCTGTTATATCAGCAAATAGGGGACCAACTCTATATTTAAAAAAAAATGTTTAACCTTTATTTAACCAGGCAAGTCCATTAAGAACATATTCTTATTTTCAATGACGGCCTGGGAACAGTGGGTTAACTGCCTGTTCAGGGGCAGAACGACAGATTTGTACCTTGTCAACTAGGGGGTTACTAGTCCAACGCTCTAACCACTAGGCTACGCTGCCGGGGACCAACTCTATATTAGTGCCCATGATTTTGTAATGAGATGTTCGAAGAGCATGTGTCCACATACTTTTGACCATGTAGTGTATTTGCTAGCGAACAAGGTTGAATTGTTATGAACACATCCGTAGCAAGTTGAATGTGATCTCTCAACTTTGTTGGGGGTGGGGGAGGGGCTTGGTGTGTGTGCAAACCATAGAGGAACCTCTTGCTAAAATTGGTCCAAAATAAGGACAATGCGGTTCTTTGGCCTTATTTTGGACTTAAGCTTGTCGCCTACCTTTTCGCCTTTGGGACAACGACTCCCATTGTTAGGGCGGTGATGTACGTCCCGTCATTATGTACAGATCTCTGGTGTAAATGGGAAGGTGCACAGGGGCGAAGGAGACGAGAACAAGCGGACAAGGCATTTGGAATATCGTGCAAAATCATAAATTCAAATTAATCGCCCAGCCCTACTTATAGGTCTCTCTTTTTTTTGTAGCACCCATATACACATGCACCCCCCCCCCACACACACACACACCCACACACCCACACCCTCTCTTGACAGAACCTTTTTGTGCTAATCAGAGCTCCAGCTCTCTACTCTCTCTGTGTGACTAATCCCCATAATCAGCCCTCCGTTCCTGATGAGTGCCCATGATGATGTGAAAATAGTCAGTCTCTCAATGTAAGGGGATATGCACCGCGTTAGCAGAACACAACCAGAAAGCCTCTCTACTCCTCGTAATAACTGGTGGCAGCACTTTACCTCTCCCAGACAGTCATTTACCCAGGTAGACCTGTCATTCACTGCATTCAACCACCAGAAAGGCTACATTATCACAGCAATTAGCCTACTTTCTAAGTCTCGGGCTCTCCATATTGAAGTCCTGTCATAATCATTGAGGATTGGGATAGTGCCTCATTCAGATGGAACTAGATGGTAGCATATGTTTTCTGTAGGCCATAAGTCTATAGGCACTTAGGAAGTCTATCATTTTGCTGGTAATAAGTAGGATTTAGTAAGTGCACTATGCTTTATGTTGCTGTACTATATTAGCAATTCGTATTGATGGACCTAACAGAAATGGCTTGAAGTTATGTGTGCATTCATGCATACATGTGGTGTACTCGCTGTGTGTGTGTACACTCACTGTCTTTCCCTTCTCGTGTCAACCACTGTAACTAAACCCAGGGAGCACAGCCGTCCTCATAAACGGACTGTCACTCCTTATTACACATACACACCCACAACACCAAACGCGGCCAAATTACATTTTTGAATAAAAAACAACTAAATAATGAAATCCATCTCGACTAATTTGCCTTTTTTAATTGCTGTGTACAAGTTATCAATGGCCCCAGCTCCGTTTACACTGTGGTACCCTATTTCCTATTTAGTGCACTACTTTTGACCAGGGCCCATACCATAAGGCTCTGGTCATTAGTAGTGCACTTTATAAAGAATAGGGTGCCATTTGGGATGTGGGCTTTGTAAATGGTGGTGTGGATGTCTCAGCCGAGGTCATTCTTGCACATATCAATGGTAAAGCATTGGTGTCGTTCATACGTGATCATATGTATGGGCTCATCCATGTCTGCGTCCCAAATGGCACCATATTGCTTATTTAGTGCACGCATTTTGACCATGGCCTATAGGCCTCTGGTTATTTTTAGTGTGCTATTTTGGGAATGGGGAGCAATTTGGGATGCAGTCGGAGTAGATGTGAATGTTGGTTTAGGTTTGGAATGGATCTGATGAAGGGAATGAGGAATGGATCTCATTTGGAATTGTGGTAAAAACTCAGGAAATGGAGAAGGATATAGCCTATGTATTATTCCAAGGATAATCATTCTGATGCGTCGCTCTCCGTCCTATGAAAAGCTTATTGACAAACCCATTTCAACGAAAGCTAAAGCTTCTCAGATTCCATGAAAAGTATAGATCTGTGAGTCACAGAAAAAGTTAATTGAATGAAGACTGATTTCAGGAAATAGGCAACATGCAAGACTTGATTAGCCAGTGACGTTGGCTACATTGGGCTTTGTGAGAGTCCATTCAGTTTGCACAGATGGCAGTATTTGACTGGCATCTGATGAGTAATATTTTCTACACATGTAAAAATAAGTAGTGATGAATATGAGCTCAAATTAAACCAGTATCACAATCCAGACATGTCTGTAACCATTTATTGTAATTCAATTGGGATTTATTAGTGTTTATCTGAAATTCCAGGCTTTTGAGAAGTCTTGGTCTTTAAAAAAAAGTGATTTGTTTCATTTTGAGCCCACCACCTAAAGTCTTTCCTATCAAAGATAACAAAAGTATTCATTTAGCCTCCGGTCTGGTTCTTCCCCTACTGTGGAAACCTTTGACGGCAGTGGGGGGAAAATGTACGAACATTTGTATTGTAGCGACCCGCACAGACAGCTGTGTGTTATGTGTTAGGCTAGGAGGTGGTTGTGTTGTACTGACCAGTACCCGGTGTTCGTGGGGTCCGACATGTCAATCAACCTGCTATCTGCCAATCACGGGAATGCCTGGAATGTTCTGATGCCGGGCATCCTGGTGGTTGGCGGAGTGGCGTGGAGGGGGGTGGGCAGGGGGGTGGAGCATTGGAAGTTAAGACCAGGTTCAGCCTTTGTTCTCTTTCTCTTACGTCTGGGCTTCACAAGAGAAGGTCACGATTGGCTTGTGGGTTATCTGTCATCTATTTGGCGTGTGCTACGGCCCAAACAGTAGCCTGTGTAAAGTTGGTTTAATAAACCGTCAATTCGCAAACTCAAGCCTCTGTCTGGACAATTGTTCATTTATGATCTAGTCAGGTCATTACAGTATTGTGAAATGGCTAACACCATGTTTAATTTTTTTTTTTTACAAAAATCAGGGTTCATAAGGTTTCCATTACTTTTTTTCCATAAAATCCTGGAAAAGTAATGGAGTTTTAAAATGGTGTTCTTGAAAAGGATCAAATCCTAGATGTTTTGGAAAAGTAATGGAAATTAATTTCATAATTTCTGTTAATGTAATTTATTTAGGCACAGTTTAAAAATATATATTTTATCATTCAAATAAAAATCCACATATCAGCCAGGATCGGAATTCAACTTTAGCGCGTCATGCATGTTTGCTCGAATGACCTGAACACGTGCGAAATGTGTGGGCTGCTGCTTACGGAGAGAGAGACAGTTGGACATTGCAGCAGCAGGTAACGTAAACTCACCCCATTCAGTACAAATGTGCGCAACCGCAACATTCAAACGAGGCTACAAAGAAAACAACTAATGGGACTGTAGCGACTGTTTTGACGTCAAAATCAGGGGGTGTGAACTAGGTTTCTATTCAAGCGTTGATCGACATGGTAATGGCTCTATAATATTGGAGAAAAGTTTAAAAAACGGACCCTCCGTTACATCTTGACGTGTCATGTTGTAATGTACAGCACGCATAAAGCAACTATTTATGTCATACAATCTCGGTAAGGGGGGGGAATACCTAGTCCTTTTTTTCGTCATCATTGAATGCATCATCATTCTCAAAGCCGCTGTTTATTTGTAAGATCACTTTAGCACCGCCCTAAAAACCGATTCAAATTCCACACAAACCTTCAAATAGGTATGTAATGACACTATAAAGAATTTATATAATGTGTTTTTATTTATATTTTTGAGGCGATAAGGTGATAAGTTGGACAGATCGAGTGAAAAGAGCAATTTTCCCACACAACATCTCTCCTCACTATCACGCATTAGTTTCCCTTCCTAACCCGCCATTTTAAAAAGACCCAACGGGGCTCATTTCCTGTTTGAATTATGCAGAAACGGGCAACGTTTAGGTCATGTAATTGATTATTTGGAAAGGGGAGAAACTGGGCTTTACAATGGTATTGACATTATAGTTGATCTGGAAGTATTACGTTTTTGGGGTGCTAAAATAAGGGCAACTGTACGGACCAAGGCGATGTACGAGTTTACGTGAGTTTATGTTATAAAAATTGGTAAGAGTACAGACTTACTAGGTACCCTGTAGTTAACTGTTTAGCTATTATAAAGATGTAGCTATTAATGTTTTCTTCATGTCATGTCCCAAAAACTGTATCACCGACACTTGCGAATAAGGCCCTTCAAAGTCGATATTCTATTTTGAACGATTCATATGATTCACTCAAACTATTCACTAGTTGGTATTCGGTTCAATCGCATTGAAATGCGCAAATCAAAAGAAAAATTAGTGAATTGTGAATATTTTATTTTAGGAAAAAATATTACATGTTGCCTTTCTGCTCGATTATGTGGCTTCAAAAATCGCGATTAGGACATCCAACGTGTGGGACATTGCAGGCTGACTAGCTTCTATTGAGTTGCAAAGTAAACACTTAAGATCAATTTGACTGAACTAGAAAATGTACATTTCATGAAAGCTGAATAAAAAGATGTGCAGCCTGCTATAGCCATTTGATATATTGAATGAGTGAATTATTTCACAAGGCATTAAACGTATTTGGTTGGAATGTTACTGGGTTTTACATCAAGGGTGGTGCCCCATCCTCCCAGGAGAGCTAATGCATGTGCAGGCTTTTATCCCTGTCCCCCTCTAACAAACAACCATGTCCAATCAATTGAATTTACCACAGTTGGACTCCAATCCAGTTGTAGAAACATCAAGGATGATCAATGCACCTGAGCTCAATTTCGAGTCTCATAGCAACGGGTCTGAATACTTATGTAAATAATGTATTTCTGTTTTTTTTTTTTTTATACATTTGCACATTTGTTTTTGCTTCGTCATTATGCGTCATTGTGTATAGATTGAGAATAAACGTTTATTTAATCCATTTTGGAATAAGGCTGTAAAGTACGAACATTTGGAAAAAGTCAAGGGTTTGAATACTTTCCTAATGCACTGTAATGTACCCTGCTGCGTGTTCCCGCCGCATCCAGCCTTCCAGCTAATCGCTCAAATTATCTTTAAATCAAACATGTCTATGTGAGACCGGTGAGTGTTAAGGTGTGTGCTCTGTGCAGCACGTGGACCCGAGCCAGGGGTTGTGGGGTTAACTGGAGGAGGGAGCAAAAGGCACGGGGCGAAATCCTTTACCGTGTTCCCGCCGCAATTAAACGTCTGAAACTGCACCTGCGTCCTCTCTGATGGGTCATTGACACTGTCATCATTTATTTGTATCATCCGTCGCTATCAATTTACACCAGGCGCTACCCACCCGTACAAATTAATTGATTGTCTTAATAAATGGACATCTTGATTAGATGGTAGTGCATCTGAATAGCCCACCTGAGTTGTTGTTGTGACTTTCCATAAGCCTGACATTTGACAGGTAATATCATACACTTCACAAAATGTAGGAAAATCATGGATTTACATGAAAGTCTTGCCAATACCCTTCAACAGCTGAAAAATAACTATATCTCACCATTTCTAACTGTGAATTTTCTATATGCTCTTCTGTCATTCTGTACATTTATTATTATTATTATTATTTTTAAATATATGTTCTATTTTCATGTTTGAAGTCTAAACATTACCAACCACCATCCAGGGTACAAAACGGCACTCTTTTCAATATAGGGCATTTCCTTTGGACAGAAAGTACATTGCAAATAGGGTGCCATTTCAGATTTAACCACAGTCTGAGCCATCAGAATTCATAATTCTGTCTTGGAGATTCTAGAAGGCTCTATAAGATTTGAAATTTCTAGCCAGAGCTGAGAGGGTTAGCTCACCATGGCAACAGTAAGTATGGTGAAGCCAGTAGGCTAAATGTACTGCACATGACTGTATTATGATATGAATGGACAGAGCGCTTATTGAGCCTTGGGTCAACACTGTAAGGAATGATGATATTAGCAGGGTTGACAACCAGAGGCTACAGGGAATCTAGAGGCTCAACTATAAGCCTTTATTACATCTGCTATTTGTGACACTTATGAGTGGTGGCAGAAACAGACTGGCCAAAGGGCAGTTCAGGCAAATGCCAGATGGGCTGGTCCATCTTTAGCCCAGTGGGCCGGGCTAAAAATGGGGTCTCGAGGAAAATAATGGACCGGTATGGGGAATGCATGTTAGAAATGCCCGGGCCGATTTCTAGTCCCTGTCTGTCCTTGAGTTGTGGCATGAAAGAAGACCTGTTGAAAACATAATTGCCGGAACAGCTGACTTGTACTGTTAGTAATAAGCAATATTCTGTGGAGCATCAGTCAGATTTTTTTTACTCCACTATATTTGGGTCCCAAACACTCACTAGTATTATACTGCTGTGAGCTTGACAGAGCAGACACCCACTCACTACTGCAGAGGTAGTTGGCTAGTCCAAGGCTTTGTTAAATGAGTATAGGAGGAGGTGTGCCTATTAAGAGATGGTTTAGTTTCTATTAAATCACTAAGCGTGTGCCGGTGGTAATTCATTCATTAATTAAGGAAAGGAAACTTCCTTAATTAAAGAAAAATTAGGAGAGATTAACAAAAGTGGACTTGATTGACAGCAAAGAATGAAGTGAAATATAATAACAGAGATGATGTTATAAAGAGAGAAGAGAACAAGTGAGTGTGTGAATGGAAGAGAGCGCAACAAGATCTCCACAGGTGCATGGTTGCTCCAGCATGCCAGATTCCAGGTTAATCACTCCTACCAATTTCTCTCCCTGACCATAGGGGGGTGAACGTGGAAAAGGAAGGATGAGGGAGAGGGGTGATTGCGGGGAGCAGCTGGCCTTACGTTCGCCACAGGGTAAAAATAACCTGATTTTATTAGCTTCTCACAAGGACTTTTGGGAGGTGGATGGTGGAAAAGGGTAGTGGAGAAAAAACAGTGTGACCATTAGTGATGTGTTTGCACTGTTGGGGTGATAAATTCATATTTTTTACAATTTTGTATGTGACTCTGTTGTGTCACATCTGAGAAATATATGAAGCCTCAGGGCCCCCTCCCCATCTTTCTCTCCCCCCTCTTTCCTCCCTCCCATCATAAATTGACAAAGACACAGACGCATGCACACACGTCCCTCCCGTTCTCCTGGGCACCACGTGATTTGTGATGAGTTTACCCTGAGTGTTCATAAATAAAAAATAAGGCCTGTCACAACGCACAGCTAGCAAACAGTGCCTGTTTGCTTGTGGGCGTGTTTTGTGAATTAGAATCATCAGTCAGAAATGGAATGTGTGTGGGTGTAGTGGGCACACACCAGAGAGAGCACTCTGTCATCACGGTGATAGAAGAGATCAGGCATGGGAGAGGGAGGCTGCTTTTACACCTGGATAGATGGAAAGAGCAAGATGGAGTGAGAGCGACGTCCTGGGCAGAGTAACCCATCAAATCAACGTTTATATGTCGCGTACAGAGATTAGCAGGTGTTAAAGCAGGTGCAGTAAAATGCTTGTGTGGCTAGCTCCAGCGATGCGGTAAAATGTCTAACAGTACAATACTAATCAACAAATAATCCCCCCAAAAAAGGAAGAAAAAAATAAGAACCGACATTAAGAAATATCAGCGTGCAATGTCAGAGTCCGGAATATACATGTGGTGTGTATAGACAGTATGGACAATATATACTGTAAGTAGGGAAAAGCTATGTACAGCAGTAGTTGTATAAGATGAGCTACTGTATGTCGTTGAATACAGTATGTACACTGGGTGAACAAAAAATTTAAGGACACCTTCCTAATATATATATATATATATATATTTTTTTTTGTCCTCAGAACTGCCTCAATTCATTGGTGCATGGACTCTCTACAAAGTGTCGAAAGCGTTCCACAGGGATGCTGGCCCATGTTGATTCTAATACTTCCCACAGTTGTGTCATGTTGGCTGGATGTCTTTTGGGTGGTGGACCATTCTTGATACAAACGGGAAACTGTTGAGCATTGCATTTCTTGACCCAAATGGTGCGCCTGGCACCTACTACCATACGCCGTTCAAAGGCACATACCTTTTGTGTGTCTCAAGTAGAGGTCGATCAATTAATCGGAATGGCCGATTTCAAGTTTTCATAACAATCGGAAATCGGTAATTTTGGATGCCGATGTTGCCGAATAATTCTTATTATTGTTATATATATATATATATATATATATATATATTTTTTTTTTTTACACCTTTATTTCATCTTTATTTAACTAGGCAAGTCAGTTAAGAACACATTCTTATTTTCAATGACTGCCTAGGAACAGTGGGTTAACTGCCTTGTTCAGGGGCAGAACGACAGATTTTTACCTTGTCAGCTCAGGGATTCAAACTTGCAACCTTACGGTTAACTAGTCCAACACTCTAACCACCTGCCTCATGAGGAGCCCGCCTGTTACGTGAATGCAGTAAGAAGCCAAGGTTAAGGGCGCTGTACTGGCCTAGCGTTGTCCGGGTTAGGGAGGGTTTGGCCGGTAGGGATATCCTTATCTCATCGCACACCAGCGACTCCTGTGGCGGGCCGGGCGCAATGCGCGCCTAACCAAGGTTGCCAGGTGCACAGTGTTTCCTCCGACACATTGGTGCGGCTGGCTTCCGGGTTGGATGCGCGCTGTGTTAAGAAGCAGTGCGGCTTGGTTGGGTTGTGTATCGGAGGACGCATACGTACGGGAGTTGTAGCGATGAGACAAGATAGTAGCTACTAAACAATTGGATACCACGAAATTGGGGAGAAAAAACGGGGTAAAATTTATTAAAAATAAAAAAGTGTTCATTCAGTATTGTTGTAATTGTCATTATTACAAATACATTTTACAACACGGCCGATTAATCGGTATCGGCTTTTTTGTCCTCCAATAATCGGTAACGGTGTAGAAAAATCATAATCCGTCGACCTCTAGTCTCAAGGCTTAAAAATCCTTCTTTAACTTGTCCTCTTCATCTACTCTGATTTTAAGTGGATTTAGTGGATCATAGCTGTTTTTCAGTATCTCGGTCCCAGCTTTGATGCACCTGTCTCTACCTTCTAGATGGTAGCAGAGTGAACAGACCAGAGCATAACATTTTTCTTTTTGATCCACCAGCCACTCAGATTTTGTACCAGCCAAAATATTTTTTCCCACTAAAATTACACCACCAACACCGCCAACAAAAAAACAAAAAAAACAGATGAACCTGCTTTGTAATGTTTCTAAAACAAATGTATTCCTAGTAAGAAGTAATGTGGTATATTATCTTTGAATAAAAATATCACGGATGACAAATACTTTCACGTGCCCCTTTAAGGCAGGAGATTGAGTATGAATCGTGGAAGCATTGCCTTCTCTTCCCTAGCAGTTGAAACTCCAACATAGAACAACAACCTAGCTTGTGAACAAAACAATATAAATAGCCAAGAAACACAAAAACAAAGTCTCACTTCACTCGACTTTTGTTTCAAGTAAATTAGACAGAATTTTATGCATGTGCACTCCGCTTCTAAAAATGAATCTTTCACTTAGCTCTTCATGTGTGCACAACGAGGTGAAATAGCCTATATATGATTGTTTGTTCTTTGACTTTGTGCCGTTCATTTACCAGCTATGAAACGAAAAGGCAGAAATACTTTGAAAACAGGTACTGCAGCATTTATTTGACTGTAAATGTGATCATATTTGACACTTTGTATCCACAAACTCGAGTGAAACGCTCGTTCTATCGAGGCCTGATCACCTGCCAAGTGGCTGGTCAATAGACATCTTAACCGCCAATGCCAAAATCTACAAGCATTTGGCAGGTGGTGGGTGTTCATTTTAGGCCCTGGAACTGGACGTGGCTCGGGTGACTGAGGTCGTTCATAATCTTCTTGCCTTCCTGTGATACCGGGTGCTGTAGATGTCCTGGAGGGCAGGCAGTGTGCCTCCAGTGATGTTGGGCTGATCGCACCACCCTCTGGAGAGCCCTACAGTTGCAGCTGGTGCAATTGCCGTACAAGGTGGTGATACAGCCCAACAGAATGCTCCCTGGTGCATCTGTGGAAGTTTGTGAGAGTCTTAGGTGCCATGCCAAATTTCTTCAGCCTCCCACCATGGTGTCGGTGTGGAGGTAGGTTATTTGCCTGTAAACCACTCCACCAGACTCTCACCTCCTCCCTATAGGTTGTCTTGTCGCTGTTGGTAATCAGGCCTCCACAAGGCTCATTATATAGTAGGCCTGTGTGTGTGGTTATGCGTGGAGAGTGAGTTGGGTTGGCTGATGCTCACAGCCATTTTTGTGTGTTAGGAGTGTATGTGCGTGCGTAGATGTGTGTGCGTTTTATACTATGTATGAATGCATTTGTGCGAGATTGGGGTATGCTGAAACCCACGTGTGTGTTTCAAGGAGGGCTCCCGAGTAGTGCAGTGAAATATGGCACTGCATCGCAGTGCTAGTAGGCATCACAACAGAGCCGGGTTCGATCCCGGGCTGTATCACAACCGGCCGTGATCGGGAGTCCCATAGGGCGGCGCACAATTGGCCCAGCGTCGTCCGGGTTAGGGAAGGCTTTGGGCGGGGGAGTTTTACATGTAGGCCATCATTGTAAATAATGACTTGCCTGGTTAAAGGTTAAATAAATAAATAAAATCAAACATCTGGATGTATGTTACAGACACACAGGGAAGTAGACATAGGATTAGGGGAGTCTAGATGGTAATCGATCCAATTTCCTACTTGTTTTTAACAGCTGTGTGTGTGTGTGTGTGTGTGTGTGTGTGTGTGTGTGTGTGTGTGTGTGTGTGTGTGTGTGTGTGTGTGTGTGTGTGTGTGTGTGTGTGTGTGTGTGTGTGTGTGTGTGTGTGTGTGTGTTCGACTGACTGTGTGTGTGCACAGATGCGTAAAGCATTGCATCATTGGAGTACATTTGGGTATACTTTTTTTACACCGCATGAAATGATGACTCATGACATCAGTAGGTTTTCTTCCATTCATAACACCCTCAGCACCAGAGTCACCTGACACTGGACTCTACAAATGCCAATCAGGCAAAACTCAAATGCATTCTTTCTTCCTCCCTTCCTTGATGACTTGATTAGTGTAAGGTTGGGAACAGTTCTATAATACACAGTAAGTAGCCTTTCACCAATCCAGCCAATGTCAGATCAGTGATTGCTTCAAAGAAAGGAGGAAGGAAGGATGCATTTTAAGGGCCCAGCAGTTTTCCCTTCGTTCTATTCTTCACAGTTTTGACACGTGATTCCGCTGGAATTTCAGTTTCTGAAAAGCAACTTCCATCAGGTTTGGGTTTGAGATCTGATTCAACCTATGACTAAGGCTGTGTACCAAATGGCACCCTATTCCATTTGGGTCCTGGTCAAAAGTACTGCACTACCTAGGAAATATGTTACCGTTTGGGAAGCAGACTAGCTGTGTGCTAACAGAGGTGTAAGGTTTTCTACTTCTTTCAGAGGTTTAGAGTAGACCCTATATTTAAGAGAAGGCCCCCCCCCCACGCTTTCAGCTAAACAGTTCCTTGACTGCTTGTGCGTGGAAGGGTGTAGGGAGACGGAGATGATTGGATAACTGTATTACCGTCACGATGCAGCCCGCGCCTCGCTTCCCGCATTATGCATTCCAGGAGTTTCAAAGGAGAGAGGGGGGTAGGAAGAGAGTGGGGGGACTCTTAAGATGCATGACAGGCAGACAAAAGCACAGCAGCTCAATAGAGATGTGCCACACACCAACAGAGGCGATGGAGAGCGGAGAGAGAGAAGGGAAGGAATGTTTGGAGAGAGATGAAGTATGTATGTGGGGGGAGGGGCAGGTGTGTGTGTGTGTGTGTGTGTGTGTGTGTGTGTGTGTGTGTGTGTGTGTGTGTGTGTGTGTGTGTGTGTGTGTGAGAGAGATATGGTTGAAAGACAATGGGCTGTAGTTGCTGTTGCTTTGAGCTAGGTGGCACTGTTCATCTGTTCCCATGTTCCTACATGTGAACCTCTGTAGACTGAGTGGCTGATTACTTTGTTTTGGACATGGAGGAAAGGGAGCTTGTTACAAGCCACAGACATTTGCACTAAATCTACCTGGACTGTATCCCCTTTGACAACAGGGTCATATATAGGACTACCTGATCTTTCTTGTCCAATAAGAAACTCTTGTTTTCATTTTCCATTGCGAAACATTTTGCTACAGTGTAATGAATATGACCCAGTCAACCCAGCATTGTGTATAGGTCCAGAGAGCGTAAACATCAGTGTTCAGGTGTTCAGCTTGGCTCTTGAGAGGTACAATAGGGGAATAGTCCCTCAGGAACACACACACCAGTCCACAACACACTGTTTATTATTCTCTCTGAGTTGTTTGATTCAGATGTAAACTTTTAGCTATGGCCCAAGGCTGTTTGGAGCAGCCAGGTCACTCAAGATCCAAGGTGATTATTCAACGTTTGTCCAAGTCCCCAGGAAGTCGGGAGATTAATTCAAAACCGGACACTAGAGGCAAAGGTGAGCGCTATTACCAAGTAGGCTTGCTAGGGTTTTGTGGATGGAGGATGGGTGTAAGCCGCGAGAGCTGGCTTCAGTCAATCAATCAATCAATCAATCAATCAATCAATCAAATTCATTTATAAAGCCCCTTTTACATCAGCCTATGTCACAAAGTGCTGTACAGAATCCCAGCGTACAACCCCAAACATCAAGCAATGCATATGTAGGGTTGCTCGTTCAATCCCAGTGCTAGGCACTCCTTACATTTTTTGGGGGTTTTAACCCTGTCCCAGACCTTAACCCTTACCTTAACCGTTTACACTCATGGGAATGGTCCTATATCGGGTTAGGCCTAAATTGAAATGTTTCCTAAAGAAGAAATATGGAAAGTATATGCATAAACATGGAAGTAATCAATATGGAACAATTTTGAGATTACCGGAAAATTATTAGACTAGACTGTTGATTTTATGTGCATTTTACATTAACTGTAATTTTCGCCGCATTTGTTAACGAAATCTGAAAATACTATGGATACGTTCAGTAACATAAGAATATTATTTGAAAATGTGGGATAGGTGCAACATAAGACAAAAAAAATGACATGGGTTTGAGTTAGAGGTCAAACTGGTGTCCCAAGTGGCCACACAGTGTGCACAGTTCCCAAGGAATTTCAATGAACTTTTATGACTCGAAGACGGGTCCAACTAAAATTTTAGCTCCTATAGCCCTGCATCCCTGCCGACACACAATTACTTCTTACGCAATACTAAGACGGTCCATTATAAATCGCAATCTGGGTCAAGTGGGCATCATTGGGAAAGCTTGTTCTATTGCAAACATGACTAGCTAAGAAATTAAAATATATTTACAATAAATATATATGGCAATTATGCAGACAATTACATTGATGGAAGCAACAATCTATCTGCAATATTAAAGCTGATCTACCCCTCTAAAAAAGTGTTTGGCTTTCTCATGGCAATTCAGAGAAGATCGTAATTTTGGTGTCATGAGTGCATTCAGATGCGTGGTCCGTGACAAATTGTTTTAGGCTCATTCTGTTGAGGACAACCCAGGGTACGACGGCATGTCATCTTGTAACTAAATCAAATATTGTGATCATAAAAGTCGGCACTGTATATTTGGACTCAGGTGTTTGGCTTGCTTGTATGACATCGACATGATATTTCTTATAATCCTCAGCGTCTCATCTTTCGAGTCCTCTTAATTTACAGCATTTCCCTCACTCAGATTTTTTTTTTTTTCAAAAGTTGCCCAATTAGCGGGATGGATGGAGGCAATTTGCGGTGCTCAAATTTATAACGACTGTCAGTCATAACCCATACAGGGCTGTGAAGCCTGAGCTCTGAGCTCTGACGTCATGTATAGCTAAATCTGCCTAACTTAATTCCTAAACTTAAACATAGAAATGTTTTTTTTTTATCCCCCCCACTTCAGTATTCCACAAACGTGCAAACTTGTTGGTTTAAAGCATACTGATGATCATAGTAGCTGTTGTGTGCAAACATCTTTGTGTGCGCTTACACCATCAGAGTCTGGTCACGCGTTGTAGAGAGAGAGAGCCCTCCGTTTCCACACCTATTGTGGTGATTCATTGACCGTCTTTATATGACTATAAATAAAGCCAGTGTGTCTATGTATGCGGATGACTCAACACTATATGCGTCAGCGACTACAGCAAGGGAAATCCTTGCAACACTGCAGTTAGCTTCAGAATGGGTGGCAAGGAATAAGTTGGTCTTAAATATTACAAAAGCTAAAAGCATTATATTAGGGAAAAATCATTCATAAAACCATTATTGACCAGATTGAGGTGACTAAACCGCTTGGAGTAACCATGAATCGTAAACTGTCATGTTCAAATCCTGTTGATACAACAGTAGCTAAGATGGGGAGAAGTCTGTCTATAATAAAGCACTGCTCTGCCTTTCAACAACACTAACAACAAGGCAAGTCCTACAGGCCCTAGTTTTGTCGCACCTGGACTACTGTTCAGTCGTGTGGTCAGGTGCCTCAAAGAGGGACCTCCGAAAATTACAATTGGCTCAGAACAGGGCATTACGGCTGGCCCTTAAATGTACACAGAGAGCTAACATTAATAATATGCATGTAAATCTCTCATGGCTCAAAGTGGAGGAGAGAGTGACTTCATTACTTGTTTTTGTAAGAATTGTTGACGTGCTGAATGCACCCTCTGTGTCAAACTACAAGCACACAGCTCGGACACCTATGCATACCGCACAAAAACAGCCACCAAAGGTCTCTTCCTAATCCCCATGTCAAGAACAGACAACGGGAGGTGCATGGTGCTACATAGAGCCATGGCTACATGGAACTCTATTCCACATCGGGTAACTGATGCAAGCAGTAGAATCGGATAGAGAAAAACCTGATAAATACAGCGGGGACTGTGAAGAGAGACACAGACACACATACACGTGATAAGAAATGCAATCTACACACACGTGCACGTGGATGGTGTATTGTAAATATGTGGTGGCATGTGGCAACACTTAAGGTGTTATGAAATGTAATGTCATGTAGTATTTTTAACTATCTAACTGTCATGTAGTATTTTATAACTATCTAACTCCCTTGGCAGCAGCTAATGGGCATCCTGAATAAATACAAATACTGAGTTCACAAAACATTTGGAACACCTTCCTAATATTGAGTTGCACGCCGTTTTCCCCTCAGAACAGCCTCGATTCAGCCACAATCCGGGTCTCAATTTTCTCAAGGTTTAAAAATCCTTTCATCTTTAATCTCCCCTTCATCTACAGGTGACATCAATGAGGGATCATAGCTTTTACCTGGATTCAACTTATCAGTCTATGTCATGGAAAGAGCAGTTGTTCCTAATGTTTTTTACACACAGTGTATGTGATCGTATACAAATGTAAGCAAGGTTTGAAATTATTATGTTTTAGTCCAATATCTGTTTGGGCTTCTTGTGATCAATTTGCAGTCTACAAATGATTTGTATTTAAGAAACAATCGTCCCGCAGCTGAATCTAGTTGATGATCCCTGTCCTAAAGTATGCACTTCCACACTTCCTGTCATGAATTTAACATTGGTGGAAACTCATTCCAGCTTATGAACCACCAATCCAATGGATTTACATGCATGATGGGAGGTGTGCCTGTCCACACTTTGGGTAAAGGGTGGAGAATCGGGATAGTGAGACAGTGTCCCCATCCACCCATCAGGCCAATTAGGACCCCACTGATTCAGGTAATTATATCATCAAGTTAGGTTGAGATGGCATAATAATAATATAATAATAATATATGCCATTTAGCTGACGCTTTTATCCAAAGCGACTTACAGTCATGTGTGCATACATTTTACGTATGGGTGGTCCCGGGAATCGAACCCACTACCCTGGCGTTACAAGCGCCATGCTCTACCAACTGAGCTACAGAAGGACCACGGACCATGGTATGCGTTGCAATGCATATCACCTGTCAGTAGGGTTGGGCTGGGCTGCATACCGTATACAGGGGTATTTGGAAATGCACACGGAACAGTGTTTACCGATACCATTGAAACTATTTTGTTAAAATTGTTGAATACATCTAAATATTTGTAGCAACTTTTTAAGTAAATACCTGCAGTAAACTTGTCCAGTATGTTAGGAGATAAAGCAGACTGTGTTCTTCATTTTGCTTGTCACATTATTTTTCATTATGAAGCTTACCATATTTCCCCAGAACAGCAGCCAGTCAAGTGTTGGTTGTAAAGAGCACAATGGGAGAACACGGGAGCGGGTGAGTCCACAGCGTTCTGTATCTATCGCTGAGTCTCTCTCTGTTGTGCGTCGCACATTGATGAAGTTACCCTTGTATGCAATTCACTACTAGATGTTTGCCATCCGATATCTTATAACTGTCTAAGATGTGCTACACTCTCCAGCTGTGTTTTTGTTAGTTCGCTAAGTAAGTGGCTGAATTAATAAGGAGATTGGGTGTTAGCTTTCTACTGTGTTTGAGAAGTCAAAGAGTTCTGGATGAGCTACAGTTGAAGTCGGAACTTTACATACACTTCGGTTGGGGTCATTAAAACTCTTTTTTTCAACAACTCCACAAATTTCTTGTTAACAAACTATAGTTTTGGCAAGTCGGTTAGGACATCAACTGTGTGCATGACACAAGTCCTTTTTCCAAAAATTGTTTACATACAGAATATTTCACTTACAATTCACTGTATCATAATTCCAGTGGGTCAGAAGTTTACATGCACTTCTCAAGTTGACTGTGCCTTTAAACAGCTTGGAAAATTCCAGAAAATGATGTCATGGCTTTAGAAGCTTCCGATAGGCTAATTGACATCATTTGAGTCAATTGGAGGTGTACCTGTGGGTGTATTTCAAGTCCTGCCTTCAAACTCGGTGCCTCTTTGCTTGACATCATGGGAAAATCTAAAGAAATCTGCCAAGACCTCAGAAAAAAATTGTAGACCTCCACAAGTCTGGTTCATTCTTGGGAGCAATTTCAAAACGCCTGAAGGTACCACGTTCATCTGTACAAACAATAGCACGCAAGTATAAACACCATCGGACCACGCAGCCGTCATACCGCTCAGGAAGGAGACGCGTTCTGTCTCCTAGAGGTGAACGTACTTTGGTGCGAAAGGTGTAAATCAATCCCAGAACACCAGCAACGGACCCTGTGAAGATGCTGGAGGAACCTGGTGCAAAAGTATCCATATCCACAGTAAACAAGTCCTATATTGACATAACCTGAAAGGCCGCTCAGCAAGGAAGAAGCCAGTGCTCCAAAACCGCCATAAAAAAAGCCAGACTACGATTTGCAACTGCACATGGGGACAAAGATCGTACCTTTTGGAAAAATGTCCTCTGGTCTGATAAAACAAAAATAGAACTGTTTGGCCATATTGACCATCATTATGTTTGGAGGAAAAAGGGGAAGACTTACATGCCAAAGAACACCATCCTAACTGTGAAGCACAGGGGTGGCAGCATCATGTTGTGGGGGTGCTGTGCTGCAGGAGGGACTGGTGCACTTCACAAAATAGATGAGGGAGGAAAAGGATGTGGATATTTTGAAGCAACATCTCAACACATCAGTTCAAGCTTGGTCGCAAATGGGTCTTCCAAATGGACAATGTCCCCAAGCATACTTCCAAAGTTGTGGCGAAATGGCTAAGGACAACAAAGTCAAGGTATTGGAGTGGCCATCACAAAGCCCTGCCTGACCTTAATGCTATAGAAAATTTGTGGGCAGAACTGAAAAGCGTGTGCTAGCAAGGAGGCCTGACTCCGTTACACCAGCTATGTCAGGAGTAATGGGCCAAAATTCACCCAACTTATTGTGGGGAGCTTGTGGAAGGCTACCTGAAATGTTTGACCCAAGTTAAACAATTTAAAGGCAATGCTACCAAATGCTAATTGAGTGCATGTAAACTTCAGACCCACTGGGAATGTGATGACAGAAATAAAAGCTTAAATAAATCACTCTACTATTATTCTGACATTTCACATTCTTAAAATAAAGTGGTGATCCTAACTGACCTAAGAGGAATTTTTACTATGATTAAATGTCAGGAATTGTGAAAAATTGAGTTTAAATGAGTTGGCTAAGGTGTATGTAAAACAAGTACAGTTGAAGTCGTAAGTTAACTTTATGAGCTGTATTTGCGATTAGTGCACTCGTTAGCATTTAGTTAAAAGCGTCCATGAAAATTCACTATTAATTATTTTGTTAGCATTCTGGTAATAGCACCCCCTTGTGTGCTATGCCGGTAATAGCATAAATCCCGGGATGGCAGAAGAACTGTATGAAAATCTGGATACCGCCCAAGCCTACCTGACAGTGCTCCTCAGCGTGCGCATTATCAGCCCTTAGCAGTCTACCGGATTTGTTAGCACCCTTTGGCACACATGAGCCCTCTTTATCCCACTTTGGCACTCCTTAGCACTGACTGCCTGCATGTTTGACTCATCAGCTAAGATTAGGGTTAGATAAACAGTAAGCTTGCATACACACACACACACACACACACACACACACACACACACACACACACACACACACACACACACACACACACACACACACACACACACAGGAAGGCTCCAGAGTTTTCCTGACTGAGTATAAAGAGGTTGGGACTAGAGGTCGACCTACTATGATTTTTCAACGCCGATACCGATTATTGGAAGACCAAAAAAAGCCGATACTGATTAATATTAATAATAATAAAAATAAAAAAAATAAAAAAAATAATAAAAAATATATATATTAATAATAATTTTAAACGTATTTGTAATAATGACAATTACAACAATACTGAATAACTTAATATAATACATCAATAAAAATCAATCTAGCCTCAAATAATGAAACATGTTCAATTTGGTTTAAATAATGCAAAAACTAAGTGTTGGAGAAGAAAGTAAAAGTGCAATGTGTGCCATGTAAAAAAGCTAACGTTTGAGTTCCTTGCTCAGAACATGAGAACATATGAGAGTTGGTGGTTCCTTTTAACATAAGACTTCAATATTCCAAGGTAAGAGGTTTTAGGTTGTAGTTATTATAGGACTAGTTCTCCCTATACCATTTGTATTTCATATCTTTGACTATTGGATGTTCTTATCGGCACCTTAGTATTGCCAGTGTAACAGTATAGCTTCCGTCCCTCTCCTGGGCTTGAACCAGGAACACATCGACAACAGCCACCCTCGAAGCAGTGTTACCCGTGGAGAGCAAGGGGCACAACTACTCCAAGTCTCAGAGCGAGTGACGTTTGAAACTCTATTAGCGCGCACCCCGCTAACTAGGTAGCCGGGTGCTTCAGCCTAATCATCGGTTACACCAGCCTAATCTCGGGAGTTGATAGGCTTGAAGTCATAAACAGCGCAATGCTTGAAGCATCATGCTTACGAGCATGCTGCTGCCTACAATCGCTCAGTCAGACTGCGCTATCAAATCATAGACTTAATTATAACAATAACACACAGAAATACGAGCCTTTGGTCATTAATAAGGTCAAATCCGGAAACTATCATTTCGAAAACAAAACATTTTATTTCAGTGAAATACGGAACCGTTCGTTATTTTATCCAACGGGTGGCATCCATCAGTCTAAATAGTCCTGTTACATTGTACAAACTTCAATGTTATGTCATAATTACGTAAAATTCTGGCAAATTAGTTGTGAGCCAGGCGGCCCAAACTGTTGCATATACCCTGACTCTGCGTGCAATGAACGTAAGAGAAGTGACACAATTTCACCTGGTTAATATTGCCTGCTAACCTGGATGTCTTTTAGTTAAATATGCAGGTTTAAAAATATATATATAATATATATGTATTGATTTTAAGAAAGGCATTGGTGTTTATGGTTAGGTACAGTCGTGCAACGATTGTGCTTTTTTCGCAAATGCTCTTTTGTTAAATCATCCCCCTGCGTTGCATCGATTATATGCAACGCAGGACACGCTAGATAAACTAGTAATATCAACCATGTGCAGTTAACCAGTGATTATGATTTATTGATTGTATTTTCTAAGATAAGTTTAATGCGAGCTAGCAACATACCTTGGCTTACTGCGTTCGCGTAACAGGCAGGCGCCTCATGGAGTGCGATGTAATAAGGTGGTTAGAGCGTTGGACTAATTAACTGTAAGGTTGCAAGATTGAATCCTGGAGCTGACAAGGTAAAAATCTGTCGTTCTGCCCCTGAACAAGGCAGTAACCCACCGTTCCTAGGCCGTCATTGAAAATAAGAATGTGTTCTTAACTGACATGCCTCGTTAAATAAAGGTGTTAAAAAATGTTTAAAAATCGGTGGCCAAAAATACCGATTTCCGATTGTTATGAAAACTTGAAATCGACCCTAATTAATCGGCCATTCCCATTAATCGGTCGACCTCTAGTTTGGACTATGTTGAAGACCACTACCTACTGTTCCTATGGCTATTGGCTTGCAGTGCGCGCTATTGGCTTGCTGTATAACCCTCTACTACCAATTTACATGCTACTCTAGACTTTCCTTGGTACTAGTGCCCAGAGGCTAGACTAATTGAGGAGATCTGTGTGTGTCACCATGACTATGGGGACACTGAGGATAGGTGTATCAAGGAGTAGAGATGGCTCTTGCTCTCTTTTTGAGCTGTTTGTGACACGGGTTTCTACAACTCTCATCACATCCACATTAGTCAACTCTCTCATCCTCTGTGAGAGACAGTCATCTGATTTAGAAAGAGGTAAAGAACAGGAAAAGACCAGGGAAGAGAGGAAAAAGGAAAAGACGAAGAGGCATCAATCAATCAAATAGTGCATATGCTTTTTTTTCTGGCCCCTCCCTCCCTCCGGCTGATGCTCTGTGGCCAATTTCCTCTGGTTTGGGGCGTGGAGGTGTCAGGATATTGAATCATGGCAGAAAGGGTGAGAGTGAGAAGCGTGACATTCACGCCATGATTTATGATTTATTTCTACCCACCATGTTATTGCTTATTGTTTCCCCCCCACCCCCCAGTTATGGGTGCAGATGATTCCGAAAAACTCTCTTTCTCTGTTTCTCTTCCTCTTTCTCACTCATTTTCTCTCACTCACTCCCTCTCGCTCTCTTGCGTGCGCACACACACCTCCTTCCTATGAATCTATGGCTCTCTCTTTCTTGCATTTGTGTCTCACTATTCTTCCTCTGTCTTTGTTTTCACTTCCCCCCCCGGTTCTGATTATCATTCTCTTTCATTAAGTGGCCATTTCCTGTGCTAGCACTGTTTAATGAGAGCGTCACGCCAACAAAGTGCTAATTTGTCAAACGTCAAATTCACGGCAGCGTGTCGGAGGACCATTACCCTCTATTCTCTCTCTCTCTCTCTCTCTCTCTCTCTCTCTCACACACTGTCTCTCTCTCTCTCTCTCTGTTCTCCATCCCTCGCTCTCGCACCTCCATCCCTGTCTCCGTCCAGCTCGTGGAGGCAACTGTGTCATTGTGTTTGACAGGTTCTGATTCTCCTGTCAGATTTAATTTGACTATTTATTCCGACACTCCTCAAATCCTACCACTGCTGGACTGGGTTTCTGTGGTGTGTGTGTGTGTGTGTGTGTTTTTTAGTAAACACAGTTAACCAATAGCGATTAACACATGGGAACACAGACACACACTGTGCATATGTATGTTTCTGATTCGTAAGGCTAACTGAGTTTACTAAACTGGCCTCATGGAATGTGTTTTGCTGCCACGATAAGACAAATTACTCGTAACTTCTATGTGTTATTATTATCTGGAATGCACAGATCACATTCGTATGCTGCTCTTGTTGGTATGCCCTCATATACCGTCTTGGGTTGACAGAAAGCGATAGAGCTGTTTTGATCCCTATAAATCACGTAGGGCTTGCCTGGCATTCACACACACACACTCACTCACATACACACCTTCTCTTTCTCAATATCCCTCGCTCTCTCTCTCCATCGCTGTTGATTGATGGTATTTGTGGAGCACCACATACTCTTCCTGGCCAAGAGAATGCACAGCCCTCTCCCTACTGTTTGGCAGATAAGTCTGTTTTGTGCGCTTTGCGACTGCGTACGTGTGTGAGGATGCGGGAGGCGGTGTGTGTGTCTGTCAGGCTTATGCTAATGTTAAGTGCATTTCCCACCAGTTCGCTTCCCACAGAGATGAATTGCAGTTGTACGTGCAAAAAGCATGAACATGAGCATTTACTATTGTCACACCATTACATTCCATAAAAGGGTCTAACGAGACTAGATTGTCCCTCTGTCTGTTGATAACCACTCTTTCTTTGTTGACAGTAGGACCACTTTCACACATTCTGACACCCACCCACTCAGGTTTTACTTGCCACCCATTTGGAAATAGGCCATTTGACTCTGTGTCTGGTTGGTGTACAGTATGACTCTACTACAGAATGATTCTATTGATAATTATGTTGTATTTAAATAAATAAAATGCATGTTTTATTGTCACATACAACGGATAGGTGCAGTGAAGTGTGTTGTTTTACAGGGTCATCCATAGTAGTATGGAACCCCTGGAGCAAATTAAGATGAAGTGCCTTGCTCAAGGGAACATCAACAGATTTTGTTTTTACCTTGTTGGCTTAGGTATTCGAACCAGCGACCTTTCAGTTACTGGCCCAGCGCTCAAACCGCTAAGCTCCCTTATACCACCCTATTGTTTCTATTCCTGTATGATATCAGTCCGGTTGTGCGTCTGTGCTTATATTTTAGCTGGTGGCAGTGTTCGAAGCACAGGAGTTCCAGAGGAGGGCGACAGCGAGCCCAGCGGGCAGCGACGGGGGCTCCACGGGCCACTCTAGCCCCAGCCCTTATCCCGATCCTGAACCCTACGAACACCAGCCATCCTACTTTCAGCCAACCAGAGGAGGAGAGATAGAGGTTAATGCCTCCACCCTCAAAGACAGTACGTACCACAGTAGAGCGTCACTAACAAATTTTAATGTACAGGGCTATGGCATCAACAGTTAAGTAACACCCATGATTTGGTGGTACATGTTGGTGTGGGACAATGCTTGATATGAGCCAGTACACAATTCAAATGGTGAACTGCTTGAGTACCAGCACCTCTTATGGAATATTCACTTTATAAATATGTTGAGTACCGGCACCTAAATATAAAGACTAACTGCAGTCAAATTGTGTACTGGCACATAGAGTATTTCAGTCCGCTTCAACTATTGGTATAGGATGGTAACACTGTTGGGTAGTAACATAGTAATGACATTTAAAAAAAATATTTCTATAGTTTTACGCAGGAGCACAACTTTCACTGGGGATGGGGGGACGCCCCCCCCCCCACACACACACACACACACATATTCTGAAATTGCATTTTTGTCCCCTTCCAGGTGTATCATTGGAATGTGACACAAAACGAGGCAACAGTGTAATTTATCATAGGTACACTTTAACTATGACAGACAAAATGAGGAACAAAAATCCAGAAAATCACATTGTAGGATTTTTTATGAATTTATTTGCAAATTATGGTGGGAAAAAAGTATTTGGTCGAAAACAAAAGTTTATCTCAATACTTTGTTATATACCCTTTGTTGGCAATGACAGAGGTCAAACGTTTTCTGTAAGTCTTCACAAGGTTTTCACACACTGTTGCTGGTAGTTTGGCCCATTCCTCCATGCAGATCTCCTCTAGCGCAGTGATGTTTTGGGGCTGTTGCTGGGCAACACGGACTTTCAACTCCCTCCAAAGATTTTCTATGGGGTTGAGATCTGGAGACTGGCTAGGCCACTCCAGGACCTTACATATATACATATATATATATATATATATATACATACCTTGAAATGCTTCTTACGAAGCCACTCCTTCGTTGCCCGGGCAATGTGTTTGGGATCATTGTCATGCTGAAAGACCCAGCCACGTTTCATCTTCAATGCCCTTGCTGATGGAAGGAGGTTTTCACTCAAAATCTCACGATATATGGCCCCATTCTTTCCTTTACACGGATCAGTCATCCTGGTCCCTTTGCAGAAAAACTGCCCCAAAGCATGATGTTTACACCCCCATGCTTCACAGTAGGTATGGTGTTCTTTGGATGCAACTCAGCATTCTTTGTCCTTCAAACACGACGAGTTGAGTTTTTCCAAAAAGTTATATTTTGGTTTCATCTGACCATATGACATTCTCCCAATCTTCGTCTGGATCATCCAAATGCTCTCTAGCAAACTTCAGATGGGCCTGGACATATACTGGCTTAAGCAGGGGGACACGTCTGGCACAGCAGGATTTGTGTCCCTGGCGGCGTAGTGTGTTACTGATGGTAGGCTTTGTTACTTTGGTCCCAGCTCTCTGCAGGTCATTCACTAGGCCCCCCCCGTGTGGTTCTGGGATTTTTGCTCACCGTTCTTGTGATCATTTTGACCCCACAGGGTCTTGCGTGGAGCCCCAGATCGAGGGAGATTATCAGTGGTCTTCCATTTCCTAATAATTGCTCCCACAGTTGATTTCTTCAAACCAAGCTGCTTACCTATTGCAGTTTCAGTCTTCCCAGCCTGGTGCAGGTCTACAATTTTGTTTCTGGTGTTCTTTGACAGCTCTTTGGTCATGGCCATAGTGGAGTTTGGAGTGTGACTGTTTGAGATTGTGGACAGGTGTCTTTTATACTGATAACAAGTTCAAACAGGTGCCATTAATACAGATAACGAGTGGAGGACAGAGGAGCCTCTTAAAGAAGAAGTTACAGGTCTGTGAGAGCCAGAAATCTTGCTTGTTTGTAGGTGACCAAATACTTATTTTCCACCATAATTTGCAAATAAATTCATTAAAAATCCTACAATGTGATTTTATGAAAAATGTTCCCTCATTTTGTGTGTGTGTGTGTGTGTGTATATAGGACCAACTTTGGTTTTAGAGGTGGGGGGGGACATAATTATTTTATTTATATTTAATAGGCCCTAGCCTATTTGCCGAGGAAACACCACGGCTGTGTCCGAAATTTGTCTTACTTTTACTTACTAAAACTACATAAAACTACATAATCTGCACTAATAAACTACATACTATTGTTTTGTGAAAATGTATGCAGTAAGCAACAAATATCAACATTGTACACTCACACTCTTCCTCCACAGCATACAAGAATTCGTATTAAATGAAAAGACTAAGTGAGTGTAACATTCTGGCATTTATAGCATACCAAATTTCACATATTAGACATTTTGAATACTCCAGCAGCCTACTATTTAGGATGCAGCTATGGGTATCAGACACTTCCCACATCTCATGTTTTGTCAAATGGTGTTTCACTGGCTGTGTGAGAAATATGAGTATCCGACCACAAAGTATGGCTGTTGGGCCAGAAGCTCTCCCTGTATATCCCAGCTTGGGGCCCTCCTAGACAGCTGAGCCCTTCTTAGGAGGCTCTCCAGGGTTAAACAAACACTACGTTTCCCAGGTCTCCCCTCTGCGGTGCTCCTAAGGGCTACCCATGCTCCCCAGGTGGGTTTCACTTTAGCTGCCTGCCAAGGCCAGGCTGAACGCAGGCGCACGCACGCAGGCAGGCAGGCAGTTAAACTCACACGCACTAGATGGGGGAAAAACATTGGGGCTCTGTGTGTGGGTGTGTGTGTGGCGTACGTGCGAGATGGCGCAACAATGTACGTGTGTGGGCACTGTAGTTTGTTAGTATACGTGTGCAGTTTTAGGTGAGTGGTTGCATGACTATGCATACTTGCATGCATGTTCATTTAACAACCTCACATAATTTAGAACTGCTATGTAAAGAGAAGCTCAGCTTTTAATTCACTGCCTGTGAAAGAGGATGTAAGTGCGGCTCTGGCATTCTTTGGGATAAGTCATGTCCTTTAATGTAAACATCTAGGCCAAGGTGTACCATTACAGAAAAAACTTAACCTCCGGCTCTCACACTTTTCCCAAATCCCCTTCTTCCTCCTAATTTTCTTCTTCCCTACTTCCCCTTTCTTTCTCTTCCATTTCTCGCCTCATTTTCTTCTTTCCTCAATGCCCCTTTATTTCTCTTACCCTTCTCCTCATATTCTATTTTTTTTTCTTCTCACCTTTATTTAACCAGGTAGGCCAGTTAAGAAGTTCTCATTTACAACTGCGAACTGGCCAAGATAAAGCAAAGCAGTGCGACAAAATCAAACAGCACAGAGTTACACATAAACAAACGTACAGTCAATAACACAATAGACAAAATCTATGTACAGTGTGTGCAAATGTAGAAGAGTAGGGAGGTAGGCAATAAATAGGCCATAGAGGCAAAATAATTACAATTTAGCATTAACACCGGAGTGATAGATGTGCAGATGATGATGTGCAAGTAGAGACACTGGGGTGCGAAAGAACAAGAGGGCAAGTAATAATATGGGGATGAGGTAGTTGGGTCGGCTATTTACAGATTGGCTGTGTACAGGTACAGTGATCAGTAAGCTGCTCTGACAGCTGATGCTTAAAGTTAGAGAGGGAGATAAGTGTTTCCAGTTTCAGAGATTTTTGTAGTTTGTTCCAGTCATTGGCAGCAGAGAACCGGAAGGAGATGTGGTCAAAGGAAGAATTGGTTTTGGGGGTGACCAGAGACATATACCTGCTGGAGTGCTTCAGGTGGGTGTTGCTATGGTGACCAGTGAGCTGAGATAAAGCAGGGCTTTACCTAATATAGACTTATAGATGACCTGGAGCCAGTGGGTTTGGCGACGAGTATGAAGCGAGGGCCAGCCAACGAGAGCGTACAGCTCGTAGTGAAGGGTAGTATATGGGGCTTTGGTGACAAAACGGATGGCACTGTGATAGACTGCATCCAATTTATTGAGTAGGGTATTGGAGGCTATTTTGTAAATGACATTGCCGAAGTTGAGGATCGGTAGGATGGTCAGTTTTACGAGGGTATGTTTGGCAGCATGAGTGAAGGATGCTTTGTTGCAAAATAGGAAGCCAATTCTAGATTTAACTTTGGATTGGAGATGTTTGATGTGAGTCTGGAAGGAGAGTTTACAGTCTAACCAGACACCTAGGTATTTGTAGTTGTCCACATATTCTAAGTCAGAACCGTCCAGAGTAGTGGTGCTGGACGGGCGGGCAGGTGCAGGCAGCGATCGGTCGAAGAGCAGCATGCATTTGGTTTTACTTGTATTAAAGAGCAGCTGGAGGCCACGGAAGGGAAATTGTATGGCATTAAAGCTCATCTGGAGGGTTGTTAAACACAGTGTCCAAAGAAGGGGCAGAAGTATACAGAATGGTGTCGTCTGCGTCTATCTGAGAAGTAGTTGGTGAACCAGGCGATGCAGTCATTTGAGAAGCCAAGGCTATTGAGTCTGCTGATAAGAATGCGGTGATCGACAGAGTCGAAAGCCTTTGGTCAGGTCGATGAAGACGGCTGCACAGTACTATCTTTTATCGATGGCGGTTATATCGTTTAGATATCGTTATAATATTGTTCTTTCCTCACACCCCTTTCTCTCTCCTACTACTGTCCTCCTTTTCTCTCATCCTACTCCCCCTTTCTTTCAGTCTCTCCTCCTCTCCCACCATCCATCAGATGTTCCATGACCCAGAGCAGAGTGCCAACCCCTCTGACCCCCCCCCATCCTCTTTCTGCCACCCACTACCACACCATTCACCACCTGCCAGTCACTCACCCAACCCCCAGCCAGACCCCCCCCATCTCTCTCACCGCATCCTCCCTAACCCTTGGCTTTTGGATCACAGCTCCTCGTTAACCAACCACAGTGCTCTGGGATGGGGCTCAGCAACTAACTGGATTAATGCTGTAGCCTGTTAGCGTGCCCAGGGTCCAGCCGAGCATGAACACTTTTTTCCAATGCCTCTCATTTCAATTCTTTAAAAAAAAACATTTTAGGGCCCCTTCCTGCCACCCCTCAACCCCTTATAGAGTTAGGACATGGCCCTGTGGAGCTCTACCACATAGGTTGAGATGACAAAAGAAGCTTATTTAATTAGTCTCAGTCTACTAACAAAAGCATGGGTGGATAACTCACTTAAACAGGCTCAGCCTAAACCCGATCATCCAGCCACTGCTATGACTGTCTGACAGGGACCACTCTGTATGTGTGCACAGGGGCCTTTTTTGTTTTGATGATCTTCCTCAGAATGCCCTCCCAGGAATCCCAGTTCCACAATAAATGTTTGTTTTGATCGATAATGTCCATTTTTGTCCAAATAGCTACTTTTGTTAGCACGTTTGGTAAACAAATCAACTCACAAAGCGTGTTCACTAGTTGCAGACGAAATGTAAGTTCCGTTACAGTCCGTAGAAACATGTCAAACGATGTATGGAATCAATCTTTAGGATGTTTTTAACATAAAACCGCAATAATATTCCAACCGGAGAATTCCTATGTCTTCAGAAAAGCAAAGTAACGAGAGCTACCTCTCATGTGAAATGCGCGTGGCCAGCGCGTGACTGCTGGCAGACCTCTGACTCATTCCCCTCTCATTCAGCTCCCCTTCATAGGAGAAGTATCAAACAAGTTTCTAAAGACGGTTGACATCTAGTGGAAGCCTTAGGAAGTGTAACATGACCAATATCCCACTGTATCTTCAATAGGGGCTGAGTTGAAAATTGACCAACCTCAGATTTCCCACATCCTGGTTGGATTTTTTTCTCAAGTTTTTGCCTGCCATATTAGTTATGTTATACTCACAGACATCATTCAAACAGTTTTAGAAACGTCAGAGTGTTTTCTATCCAAATATACTAATAATATGCATATACAGTATGAACAAAAAGTATTTAGTCAGCCACCAATTGTGCAAGTTTTCCCACTTAAAAAGATGAGAGGCCTGTAATTTCCATCATAGGTACACTTCAACTATGACAGACAAAATGAGAAAAAAAATCCAGAAAATCACATTGTAGGATTTTTTCATTAATTTGTTTGCAAATTATGGTGGAACGGAGAGCGATATCACGCAGTCACCTGGAACAGCTGGTGCTCTCAAGCATGCTTCAGTGTTGCTTGCCTCGAAGTGAGCCTTAAAGGCATTTAGCTCGCCTGGTAGGCTCGCGTCACTGGGCAGCTCACGGCTGGGATTATTTTTGTAGTCCGTAATAGTTTTCAAGCCCTTCTACATCCGAGTGTCAGAGCTGGTGTAGTAGGATTCAATCTTAGTCCTGTATTGATGCTTTGCCTGTTTGATGGTCCGTCTGAGGGCATAGCTGGATTTCTTTATAAGCAGCTGGATTAGTGTCTCGGTCCTTGAAAGCTGCAGCTCTACCCTTTAGCTCGGTGTGGATGTTGCCTGTAGTCCATGGCTTCTGGTTGGGAAATGTACGTGCGGTCACTATGGAGACAACACCGTCGATGCACTTATGGATGAAGCCGGTGACTGAGGTGGTATACTCCTCAATGTCATTGGATGAATTCCAGAACATAGTCCAGGCTGTGCTAGGAAAACAGACCTGTAGCATAGCGTTCGTGTCTTCTGACCACTTCCGTATTGAGTGAGTCACTGGTACTTACTGCTTTTAATTTGAGCTTGTAAGCAGGAATCAGGAGGATAGAATTATGGTCCGATTTGCCAAATGGAGTTTATGTATGTGTGTCTGTGTGTGGAGTAAAGGTGGTCTTGAGTTTTTTTCCCCCCGGTGGTTGCACATGCTGGTATAAATGAGGTAAAACCGATTTTTAAGTTTGCCTGCATTAAAGTCCCCGGCTGCTTCTGGGTGAGCATTTTCTTGTTTGCTTATGGCCTTATACAGCTCGTTGAGTGTGGTTTTAGTGCCAGCATCGGTTTGTGGTTGTAAATAGACTTCTACGAATAATATAAATGAGAACTCTGTTGATAGATAGTGTGGTCTACAGCTTATCATGAGGTATTCTTCCTCATGCGAGCAATACCTTGAGACTTTAATATTAGACTAGCAGTTATTGACAAATAGACACACACCCCCGCCCCTCGTCTTACCAGATGTAGCTGCTCTGTCCTGCTGATACATGGAGAAGACGGCCAGCCCTAATTATCCATGTCGTCATTCAGCCAAATCTTGGTGAAACATAAAATATTAGTTTTTAATGTCCCGTTGGTAGAATAGTCTTGATCGTCCAGTTTGTTTTCCAATGATTGCACGTTGGCCAATAATACTGATCATCTGCGAATTCTTACAAGTTACCCCGCCCTCTTCCCCCTTTTCCTCCATCTTCACGCTTATGACGAATTTGGGCCTTGTCTTGACAAAGCAGTATGTCCTTCGCGTCAAACTCGTAAAAAAAAAAAATCTTAGTCCAGTTCGAGGTGAGGTAATCGCTGTTCTGATGTCCAGAAACTATTTTTGGGACATCAGAGACAGTAGTAGCAGCAACATCATGTACAAAATGAGTTACAAACAATGCAAAAAGACGAATAAAATAGCACAGTTTGTTTGGAGCCCATAAAACGGCAGCCCTCCCCTCCAGCATCACTCTCCCTCAAAACTTGAGACATCTGTGGCATTGTTTTGTGTGACAAAATTATTAATTTTAGAGTGGATTTTTATTGCCCTCAGCACAAGGTGCCCCTGTGTAATGATTATGCTGTTTATTCAGCTTCTTGATATGCCACACCTGTCAGGTGAATGGATTATCTTCTCAATGGAGAAATGCTCACTAACAGGGATGTACAAATGTGTTCCCAAAATTTGGGAGAAGTACTTTTTTTGTGCTTAGGAGACATTTCTGAGATGTTTTATTTCAGCTCATGAAACATGGAATCAACACTTTACGTGTTGCGTTTATGTTTTTGTTCAGCGTACATGGTCTTGTTTTATGATCGGTCATGATGTCCTACTTATGTGCCGTAACTAGGGCACAGTTTTTTTTCTGTTCATAGTTTTGTCCTGTGGTGAGTGCATTTTCACTTCAGTTTCTCCTCAATTCACGCACCTTGATTGGAAAGCGAGATAACGGCAGACAACAGTAGTTCCTTCGCTAGCCGCTGTGGTGAGGAAATACTTCTGGCCCCAGTCATAACCCTGGGTGTTGTTTAGTGGTACAATTTGACAGCTGTGTGTGGATGTGCTATAGCAGTGTAGAGGACAGGATTGGAACTTGGTTGTTTTAACATTGTGATTGAGCCACAGCAGAGTCCCAGTTGGATGATAAGACCTGCATCGATCCCTGTACTGCACTGAGCGCGCACACACACACTCTCCTGTCGACGAGAGGGGATGACAGTCCTTATCACTGCGTCCCACAAGCACCCTGGGCAGGAGGGTTCTATTGATCTGACTAGACAAGATCACTCTGGGCCCGCACAGACACGCTCCCACAGAGACGCGTACACTCACATCCAGGACTGCATGCCAAATGGGAATGGTTATTTCATCTGTGGCTTTGCCTTAGTTTAGATGAGCTCAATAACTGTTTTGAAGAGGCTTTTTTTCATTGAATATTCAACATTCCATTACAGATTACAAACAGAATTAGCAGTCCATTAGGATACATACTCCTCAATGGATTATCATTAAACTCAACATTGAGACAGAGAAGACTAAACAATCTACTGCCCTTCTCTTCTGGGCCTTCTGATCTCCCATGAACCTATGCTTTAGGGTCAGAGGTCATAGACGTTTATCTGTGGGGTTGGACCTCTGGCTTTCTCATCCAATGGGTTTTTGAGAAGGAGCCGAGGCGAGAGGACGTGAAGAATATGCAATTGAGATTCTCCCTCGCTCTCCCGAAATACCTCAGGTTTAGGAAGCACATTTTCAATCCCACTTAAGCAAAAAACGTAATCTCCCATTGAAAATTCTACTTAAAAGTGGGAGTTAGGATTTGCCCCTTAAAGTGGGAGCATTGAAGAGAGAGACATTTTACTGATCTGTAGTTAACCTCTACCTTGGTCATGAGAGTTTGTCCTGGTCAAGTCAGGTGAGGATAAACTCTGTGGCCCTAAATTATGTGTAATCAGCCTCTTCATATAACAAAATCATAGGTACCTTTCCCTGGGAGGACTCTGAAGTGCTTTTTGTCTGAGCCGGTATTTGGTAGGACTGGGAATTGCCAGGGACCTCTCGATATGATATTATCATGATACTTAGGCGCCGATACGAAACTGTGCCTTCAGAAAGTATTCATACCCCTTGACTTATTTCACATTTTGTTATGTTATTTCCTGAATTCAAAATGGATTAAAATGTTGTTTTTTTACACACCCATCTACACATTATACCCCATAATGACAAAGTGAAAATGTGTTTTTTGCCAATTTATTGAAAATGAAATACAGAAATAACTGTTACACAAGTATTCACACCCCTGAATCAATACTTTGTAGAATAACCTTTGGTCGTGATTACAGCTGTAAGTCTTTTTGGATAAGTCTCTTTGCACACCTGGATTGTACAATATTTACTCATTATTTTTTTCAAAATTCATCAAACTCTTTCACGTTGATTGTTGATCATTTCTAGACAGCCATTTTCAAGTTGTGCCATAGATTTTAGTCAAAATTGTAACTAGGCCACTAGGAACAGTCAATGTTGTCTTGGTAAGCAACTCCAGTTTTGGCTTTGTGCTTTAGGTTCATGTCTTGCTGAAATGTGAATTAATCTCGCAGTGTCTGTTGGAAAGCAGACTGAACCAGGTTTTCACCTGTGCTTATAGATTCCGTTTCTTTTATCCCCCACAAAAATCCCTAGTCCTTGCCAATGACAACATACCCATAACATGATGCAGCCACCACATGCTTAAAATATGAAGAGTGGTACTCAGTAATGTGTTGTGTTGGATTTGCCACAAACATAACTATTTTTTGCAGTATTACTTAAGTGACTTGTTGCAAACGGGATGCATGGTTTGGAATATTTTAATTCTGTGCATTCTTTCTTTTCACTCTGTCATTTAGGTTAATGTAATGGAGTGACTTCAACGTTGTTGATCCATCCTCCATTTTCTCATTTCACAACCATTAAAATCACCATTGGCCTCATTGGAGCGGTCTTTATATGTATCACAGAAGAACCAAGAAATGAAGAGGGACACCATGGCTGTCCTTTTTGGGCTTTTATGTAGATCTGCAAGGGTATTATGAAAAGTCAGGTTAGGAATGATTATCAGTCTTCAATGCACCGTCTGACAAGTTGTTCTCTCTCTCTCTGTTTTCACGGACCCACACAATCACATTTATAGATAAAGCAATACTGTATAGACTACAGTAATAAGCAAACTTCAATACACAGACTGTATAATAGCAATTCATAGACGATATAACCATACCTGCAATGGTATTATGAAAACGTCAGGACTGGAATGCATCATTCTTCAATGTCAAGTTGTTCTTTGGAGGAGCATGGAGGAAAGTAAAAACGCATTCTGTCTCACATCTCCATTTATTTATTGTGTGCTGGATTTCACATTATGGACTTCTACACAGGAGTAATCAGCGACACCCATTTCTCTCTGTGTTTTCACGGACTGAGGAGAACGGGAGCTACGGGTAGTACCGGGGTGTTAGTAGGTGACGTAAGCACTTAGATGAAATGAAGTAGATTTAATCAAATAAAAACTGAAGATGTTAATATCATCCAGCTGCTGTAGCTACCTCCTTAACATCAACAGGCAGTACTAGTAGCGCAACAGATGAAAATATAAATCAAAGTATGGTTCCTGGCGATCATAGCGATCTGTTTCCTCCTTCTGTCTGAACTTGGAACATTCCTGTTCGCGATCTTGTGCCTCTGAACCTTAACCTGGATGTACTGTTCTGTTTTGTGAACTATTCTAATAATTTGAAGTGTGATGGAATAACCATTTTAACTCTCCTATACTATGGTGAAATCCACCTTTAACCACTATTGAACATGTAATGAGGTCATGCAACGTATTGTGCAATTTGTTTGGTACATTTTTTTAGGCTTCCCAAAAATAACAGAGGGGTTGAATACCTATTGACATTTCAGCTTAACATTTTTTATTAATTTCTAAAATGTACTAAAAACTCAATTCCACTTTGACATTATGGGGTATTGTGTGTAGATCAGTGACACAAATCTCAATTTAAACCATTTTAAATGCAAGCTGTAACACAACAAAATGTGAGAAAGGAAAAGGCTTGTGAATACTTTCTGAAGGCACTGTATGTATTGCAATTCGATATTGCAATTTGATGTTCCAAACATCTTGCTGAAGAGACAGCATGAGACAATTGGTTTTGATCAGTAATGGAAATAAAATTGATACTCCGTAGTCAATACTCGTAGTCAAATATCGATTATAATTACAACTCTACGTGTATTTATTTGGATCTCTTGAGTGGCACAGCGGTCTAAAGCACTACATCTCAGTGCTAGAGGCGTCACTACAGCCCCTGGTTCAATTCCAGGCTGTATCACAACCGGCTGTGATTGGGAGTCCCATAGGGCGGCACAAAAGTGGCCCAACTTCATTAGGGTTTGGCCCGGGTAGGCCGCCATTGTAAATAAGAATTTGTTCTTAACCTTTATTGAATTAGGCAAGTCAGTTAAATAAAATAATAAAAAAATATATATCGAGCTGCGTGTGTGTGAACGTAAAGTGTCAATGCATATGTGTTTTAGTTTGTGTTTAAGTCATATTGAGATGTCATGCAGGTAGGTCCACCAGTAAGAGAGACTGACAATATTGGTTGTAAAGCTGTCCATTAAGGTTTTACTAGGGTACTGCTTCTATATACAGAACCCTTTTTAAATATCAACCCTATGTGTACAAATGGAAATGTCAGTGAGAAAAAATCTGGGTTTGGGGTGTACCTAGAGTTATTGCCTGGTCTCTGCCTCGAGATGTCATGAGCAACATTTTAGATTTAGTATTGTTTTTAAAGAACAGTTTAGTTCATTTAAGTCAGAGAACCTAGAGTAATTGAGAGAGAGAAAGGCACACACACACACACACACACACACACACACACACACACAGAGTAACAGACAAATGCCGTGATAGACAAATAGGAAATGGATCCAAGTGACATAGAGAGGATTAAACACAGAGCTTTACCTCACAGACAGACAATACATCATCGCCTAACAGAAGCAGTGTTCGGTTTAACATTGGGGACACTATTCTAATGTGTCTGTTTCTTTGTAAATCGTTGGAAAAATGGGCTTCCAGATGGTAGGTCTTTTATAGGAGCATAGCACTGTAAGGGTTTTGAAATAGGTTGTTAAGGTGGAGGCATTTCTGGATTCCTTAAGATGTGTGCCTGCCTCAAAGTGTGTGTGTGTATTTACTCTAGAGAGCACCTCCTGGTAGGTCTGGTCTGAGGTTGTCTGTATGGTGTAGGGTGACTTGCTTGGTTGATGTGGTCAGCAGCCTGGGTGGGTCAACACTAGGAGCAAGGAGCGCTTGTCCTGGTCAGGTCATGTGGTCAATAAAAATGATTGGCCCCTACTCCTGTCTCTGCAGAGGATCTATCCTTTAGGCCTTTCATACCGCTACCATAGGGACGGACATTCCACCATAGTCCTAACATCAAAGCAAGGTCAAAGGAGCAAAGTGGGACTGGCCGATACAGTGCACTAACACTTCTTCTCCTTTGAACTTTTTCATATACTTGATACTCATCCGTCTTTTATTTTGGCCCAATTGGACCAGAAAGACCTGGCCTCTTCCCCTTTAAAGTGAGATTGATGACGGGATTATAAAGATCAGAGGGATCACTTTGGCTTCTCTCCCTCACTCCTCCCTCTCCTTCGCCTTTTTCTATCTCGCTCCTCTGTGGCTTCCTGGTCTAACCAACTCTCTTTAGGTTACAGTCGTATAAAAAGCTCAGTTGCCCCTACAGCTCTTTAGATGTGTCCCAAATTGCACCTTATTTCCTATGTAGGGCACTACTTATGACCAGGGCCTCCCTATTCTCTATATAGTAGTGTACTATATAGGGAATAGAGTGCCATTTGCGAGTTAGCCCAGGCCTATTTGAGGTCTGGCCCTGATGCCGCTTTTAAAAGCAGAGTAATAATATTTTCCTCCCCCGTAGTTCGGTGTACCTCTCTGGTACCCCAAGCCGTTTCATGTGGTGTAATTGGCTTGATTGCGTAAGGGGGAGTGGGTTAGGTTGCAAGGCATGGGTGTGTTTGGGGGCGCAGCAGCTGCTGATCAGATTGACTTCCCATTTAAGGAGGGGTGGGGGGCGCAAAGTATGTTTGTCCCGGCTCACTCGCTCTTTCTCTCCCTCCCTCTGTCCCTCCGATGCTTATTTCATCCTCCTGTCAAAAAGGCACTGAAATCATATCTTGACAATTCAAAATCGTGGGCAAATTTACAGTGGATTTGTGTTGTTGGAAAACAGTGCCTAACTTAATACCAAGCGTAGATCAGTTTACACAAACACAATCAGTGTACTACTGCATGAGGCTCACATTTGCATTGATGGACAACATTGACCTCCCTCTCTGTTTCTGTGTGTGTTGGTATTTCCCAGACATCCCTCTACTGGTGAGGAGCAGCAGTGACTCTCCCCTGGCCCCACCACTGGAAATTGTGACACCTCGCCCTGATGACCTCAATGCCAGACCAGCTGAAATGGTGAGAAAGACTGTCTTAACATTTACATTTACATTTAAGTCATTTAGCAGACGCTCTTATCCAGAGCGACTTACAAATTGGTGCATTCACCTTATGACATCCAGTGGAACAGCCACTTTACAATAGTGCATCTAAATCTTTTAAGGGGGGGGGGGTGAGAAGGATTACTTTATCCTATCCTAGGTATTCCTTAAAGAGGTGGGGTTTCAGGTGTCTCCGGAAGGTGGTGATTGACTCCGCTGTCCTGGCGTCGTGAGGGAGTTTGTTCCACCATTGGGGGCCAGAGCAGCGAACAGTTTTGACTGGGCTGAGCGGGAACTGTACTTCCTCAGTGGTAGGGAGGCGAGCAGGCCAGAGGTGGATGAACGCAGTGCCCTTGTTTGGGTGTAGGGCCTGATCAGAGCCTGGAGGTACTGAGGTGCCGTTCCCCTCACAGCTCCGTAGGCAAGCACCATGGTCTTGTAGCGGATGCGAGCTTCAACTGGAAGCCAGTGGAGAGAGCGGAGGAGCGGGGTGACGTGAGAGAACTTGGGAAGGTTGAACACCAGACGGGCTGCGGCGTTCTGGATGAGTTGTAGGGGTTTAATGGCACAGGCAGGGAGTCCAGCCAACAGCGAGTTGCAGTAATCCAGACGGGAGATGACAAGTGCCTGGATTAGGACCTGCGCCGCTTCCTGTGTGAGGCAGGGTCGTACTCTGCGGATGTTGTAGAGCATGAACCTACAGGAACGGGCCATCGCCTTGATGTTAGTTGAGAATGACAGGGTGTTGTCCAGGATCACGCCAAGGTTCTTAGCGCTCTGGGAGGAGGACACAATGGAGTTGTCAACCGTGATGGCGAGATCATGGAACGGGCAGTCCTTCCCCGGGAGGAAGAGCAACTCCGTCTTGCCGAGGTTCAGCTTGAGGTGGTGATCCGTCATCCACACTGATATGTCTGCCAGACATGCAGAGATGCGATTCGCCACCTGGTCATCAGAAGGGGGAAAGGAGAAGATTAATTGTGTGTCGTCTGCATAGCAATGATAGGAGAGACCATGTGAGGTTATGACAGAGCCAAGTGACTTGGTGTATAGCGAGAATAGGAGAGGGCCTAGAACAGAGCCCTGGGGACACCAGTGGTGAGAGCGTGTGGTGAGGAGACAGATTCTCGCCACGCCACCTGGTAGGAGCGACCTGTCAGGTAGGACGCAATCCAAGCGTGGGCCGCGCCGGAGATGCCCAACTCGGAGAGGGTGGAGAGGAGGATCTGATGGTTCACAGTATCGAAGGCAGCCGATAGGTCTAGAAGGATGAGAGCAGAGGAGAGAGAGTTAGCTTTAGCAGTGCGGAGCGCCTCCATGATACAGACAAGAGCAGTCTCAGTTGAATGACTAGTCTTGAAACCTGACTGATTTGGATCAAGAAGGTCATTCTGAGAGAGATAGCGGGAGAGCTGGCCAAGGACGGCACGTTCAAGAGTTTTGGAGAGAAAAGAAAGAAGGGATACTGGTCTGTAGTTGTTGACATCGGAGGGATCGAGTGTAGGTTTTTTCAGAAGGGGTGCAACTCTCGCTCTCTTGAAGATGGAAGGGACGTAGCCAGCGGTCAGGGATGAGTTGATGAGCGAGGTGAGGTAAGGGAGAAGGTCTCCGGAAATGGTCTGGAGAAGAGAGGAGGGGATAGGGTCAAGCGGGCATAGGGTCAAGCGGGCAGGTTGTTGGGCGGCCGGCCGTCACAAGACGCAAGATTTCATCTGGAGAGAGAGGGGAGAAAGAGGTCAGAGCACAGGGAGGGCAGTGTGAGCAGAACCAGCGGTGTCGTTTGACTTAGCAAACGAGGATCGGATGTCGTCGACCTTCTTTTCAAAATGGTTGACGAAGTCATCTGCAGAGAGGGAGGAGGGGGGTTTCAGGAGGGAGGAGAAGGTGGCAAAGAGCTTCCTAGGGTTAGATGCAGATGCTTGGAATTTAGAGTGGTAGAAAGTGGCTTTAGCAGCAGAGACAGAGGAGGAAAATGTAGAGAGGAGGGAGTGAAAGGATGCCAGGTCCGCAGGAGGCGAGTTTTCCTCCATTTCCGCTCGGCTGCCCGGAGCCCTGTTCTGTGAGCTCGCAATGAGTCGTCGAGCCACGGAGCGGGGAGGGGAGGACCGAGCCGGCCTGGAGGATAGGGGACATAGAGAGTCAAAGGATGCAGAAAGGGAGGAGAGGAGGGTTGAGGAGGCAGAATCAGGAGATAGGTTGGAGAAGGTTTGAGCAGAGGGAAGAGATGATAGGATGGAAGAGGAGAGAGTAGTGGGGGGAGAGAGAGCGAAGGTTGGGACGGCGCGATACCATCCGAGTAGGGGCAGTGTGGGAAGTGTTGGATGAAGTTGGATGAGGAGAGGGAAAACAATAGAAAAAAGCAGTACTTTGGACCTCCAGCAGGGCCTAAAATTACATTTTCAAATTAATTTCTGCAGTTTTGTTTGATATTAAGTAATGCACAAAGAAATCGGACTCCTACCGTTATAGCTATCCCACCTCATGCAGCAATACTATCTGTCTGGGGTCTGTGAGCACAGACAGTGAAGTACTGAAAAAGTAGTTTTTAGAAACAATGCGCACAGGCATAAAAGTTGGTCTAATTTACTCAAGTCTACTAAAGTGAGACATTGTCCTCACATTTCCTTTCAATTTACATTGTTTTGTTCAAAAGGTTACCTTTCAATGTTTGATTTTGCTTCCACTGCTAGCAAAAAGAGACATTGTCAGCCTCTACTAGTGAGATTCTCGCAGGAACAAGTGATGACTTGAGTGGCCCTCTTACCAAAGTAACCTTAAAGGGGCAACATTTTTGCCTCTGTGATATTTTGGTTAAAAGAATATTAAATTGAGCAGTATACCACATTGTTACTAGTAATACATTTCTTGTTTTAAAACGTTACTAAGCATTCTCGTGTTTTTTGGTGCAATTATACTGAAAAAACAAACATTGTGTCTGGTAAAAAAATCTGAGTGGCTGGTAGATTTCTTTATTTACCTGTCACAGTGGCTGGTATACAGAAAAGTTAGTCTTTGGCCCTGACCTCCAGGGTAGGATTTGAATACCCCTGGTCTAGAGGTTACTTTATTTCTTCTCTATTTTTGAGACTTGACTATGTTTCCACCATCTCACAACTTACGTCCTGTAACCCAGACAAGTCACTGTTGCCCTGTTACTGCGTTGGAGGACATGCAGTTGTACTCCTATACCCTTATACCCTTATACTCCTATACCTCCATCCTTGCCTCACACACCTGTACACTCTTCAGAAAGCAGGCTCCTACAGTCACTCCTTGTAAGAGGCTCCACACAGAGCCGAGCGTGTATATACACACACAATGTTCCCTCAGCCTCCCAAACATTCCGTGACCGGGTCATGGAAATATGATCTGTCTCGCTTTACACTCTTTATGTCTCTCCATTGTCTTTACCCCTGTCTCCCTCTCTTCCGCTCCCTGTATCACCGATTTGTATTCCGATTCCCTCCTCCTAGTCTGCAGGCTATTGCAACCTGTAACTCCTCCATGTCTCCCCCCTTCTTTTTGTCTCTCCTTCTCTAGCACCCCCTTTCTCCCTCCTCCTTGCGCCCTCTAGCTCATTCTGCCCCCCCCAAAAAAAACCTCCTTTCCTCCGAGCAGCCCTGTGGTCTCAGTAATTTCCTCTCTCTGAGGTTGTTTTTAATCCTCATGGCTAGCAGCACCTGCAGCCCTCTGTGAGACCTCACCACCAAGCCCCCCCCCAACCACAGAGTTATTTTTGTCCAGGGTCTCACAGCACATAACATATGCAGGGATGCAAACTAGTCACCTTTCGGCAAAATTTGCCGTTTTGAATCCAAAATAGGTGACCTAAGTGAATCGTGTAGATCCAATGAGAAAAAGTTGGGGTGGGGGCTTTGGATCATTACTGGCTGTAAGTGAACGAGTGATGCATGTTTGGAGCAATACTGGCTGTATCCAAGGCTCAGCCAATCGTTCACATAACAACAGAATGCCGCATGTGACAGTAGAGAGAAGAGACCACCAATTTGCTGGTTACAGAATCAGCGCGTGCTCTGGCAAGACAGCAGATCGTGCAATGCAGTTACAGCAGCGCATCCCCTGAACGATAACGGAGAGGTAGGTGAGAAGCCTTACAGGTTGACTGCATGCGATGCGAGCATTGAAAAAATAAATTTTGAAATCTATATATTTAAATTATTGCACCCACACGGCTCGCGCGAGCCAACGAGCGTCTGCGTTGCTAAGGGCTAACATGGAACCCAAACTGGCTTCGAGTGCGCCATCCTGCATAAATTTATTTTGTCCCCCCACACCAAACGCAATCACGACACGCAGGTTAAAATATCAAAACAAACTCTGAACCAATTATATTAATTTTGGACCGTTCGAAAAGCATTGAACATTTATGGCAATTTAGCTAGCTAGCATGCACTTGCTAGCTAATTTATCATATTTAGTTAGCAAAATAGGACAAAATACATTTATGCATGATGGCGCACGTGTGCTGCCGGTTTGGGTTCCGTGTTAGCTAGCCAGAGAAGTTGAGCAACAATAATTGAGTTTGTGTGAAAATTAGCTGACTAATAGTCAAACAGCTAACATTAGCTAGCTAAACGTTACAACATCAGATGAGCTAACATTCCTCAAGTTTTAACGAGTTAGTTGCTTACACGGAACCCAAACCGAGCCGTCCATGCTCCATTGTGCATAAATGTATTTTGTCCCCTCACACCAAATGCGATCATAACGCGCAGGTTAAAATATCAAAACTATTTCTGAACCAATTATATTAATTTGGGGACAGGTCTAAAAGCTATAAACATTTATGGCAACGTAGCTAGCTAGCTTGCACTTGCTAGCTAATTTGTCTCATTAAGCTAGCTTGCTGTTGCTAGCTAATTTGTCCTGGGATATAAACATTGAGTTGTTATTTTACTGAAATGCAGAAGGTCCTCTACTCCACCAATTAATCCACACATAAAACGGTGAACCGAAAAAACGGTCATCGTTCATCCTTCCAGGCCTTTTCATCTCTAGACTTTATTTTGCGATAGGCAACTTTCATAAATTAGGTGCATTTCTAACCTTGTTTGTCTTCAGTCACCCACATGGGTATAACCAATGAGGAGATGGCACGTGGGTACCTGCTTCTATAAACCAATGAGGAGATGGGAGAGGCAGGACTTGCAGCACAATCTGTGTCAGAAATGGAACTGACTTCTATTTTATCCTTTGGCAACGCAGACGCTCGTTGGTGTGTGCGAGCAGTGTGGGTGCGAATAATTGAATAATATAGATTTCTAAATGTATTTTGCAACGCTTGCACGTGTCGCGAGCGGTGTAGTCAGCCTGTAACTGGACCTTGGCAATCTGTGTGAAATGTTAGCAGTTGGTTCGTTAACTGAATCCTACAGACGAAGAACCATATATGTGACCATTTTTCCATTTTAAGATAATCAGTTATTATTAATTGTGTGTACCACATTAGGTGTTTTATGGTTGACAAATAATTCACCATACCCACATCTTCCAACAATTTATATTTTTTTATTTCAAAAAATACTTTTTATTGCCGTTTTTAATTTTTAGAATGTGGAAGAACAGTATATCTCCAGTGATGATTTCAGTTTGTGGAAGATGTCCTTTTTAAACACCTGATATGATGTTTTAAGTACTTTAAAGTACAGATGCACTTCATGTAAATAACTTAAATGCAATATGTTATTCATTCATTTGTATGGAGGTTCAGTTAAAGGTGGTCTATCAACTTTAGCACTGATGACTTTTCTTAAAAGTTTAGTCATGAAATCATTTAAAATGAAGCCCTCAATGTGAACATACAATAGAATAACTACAAAAATAGAATACAATTAAATTAATTCAATCAAAACAAGCACAACTTGTACATATCAAATATGGATTGTTAAGAAAACCATTCTCTTTGTGTTTAACGCTATGATCAGCAATTGTGTTTTGAATTGCGTTAAACCCATGCTAAAGGCAAGAAAGGTCCTTTTGTACTGAGGTGACAGCAGTACATACAGTGCCTTGCGAAAGTATTCGGCCCCCTTGAACTTTGCGACCTTTTGCCACATTTCAGGCTTCAAACATAAAGATATAAAACTGTATTTTTTTGTGAAGAATCAACAACAAGTGGGACACAATCATGAAGTGGAATGACATTTATTGGATATTTCAAACTTTTTTAACAAATCAAAAACTGAAAAATTGGGCGTGCAAAATTCAGTGCAGCAAACTCTCTCCAGAAGTTCAGTGAGGATCTCTGAATGATCCAATGTTGACCTAAATGACTAATGATGATAAATACAATCCACCTGTGTGTAATCAAGTCTCCGTATAAATGCACCTGCACTGTGATAGTCTCAGAGGTCCGTTAAAAGCGCAGAGAGCATCATGAAGAACAAGGAACACACCAGGCAGGTCCGAGATACTGTTGTGAAGAAGTTTAAAGCCGGATTTGGATACAAAAAGATTTCCCAAACTTTAAACATCCCAAGGAGCACTGTGCAAGCGATAATATTGAAATGGAAGGAGTATCAGACCACTGCAAATCTACCAAGACCTGGCCGTCCCTCTAAACTTTCAGCTCATACAAGGAGAAGACTGATCAGAGATGCAGCCAAGAGGCCCATGATCACTCTGGATGAACTGCAGAGATCTACAGCTGAGGTGGGAGACTCTGTCCATAGGACAACAATCAGTCGTATATTGCACAAGTCTGGCCTTTGTGGAAGAGTGGCAAGAAGAAAGCCATTTCTTAAAGATATCCATAAAAAGTGTTGTTTAAAGTTTGCCACAAGCCACCTGGGAGACACACCAAACATGTGGAAGAAGGTGCTCTGGTCAGATGAAACCAAAATTGAACTTTTTGGCAACAATGCAAAACGTTATGTTTGGCGTAAAAGCAACACAGCTCATCACCCTGAACACACCATCCCCACTGTCAAACGTGGTGGTGGCAGCATCATGGTTTGAGCCTGCTTTTCTTCAGCAGGGACAGGGAAGATGGTTAAAATTGATGGGAAGATGGATGGAGCCAAATACAGGACCATTCTGTAAGAAAACCTGATGGAGTCTGCAAAAGACCTGAGACTGGGACGGAGATTTGTCTTCCAACAAGACAATGATCCAAAACATAAAGCAAAATCTACAATGGAATGGTTCAAAAATAAATGGAAGGAGCAACCGATGCTTGCTCCGGAGCTGGCCAGCTCCGTCAGTCGCTCCTGAGCTCCGTCAATCACTCCTGGGCTGCAGTCACCTATCCGGACCGGATTTTCCCGCCTACGCGGAGCCCCACCGGGCCTTCACAACTGGACTGCCGGCGTTATCTACCCGAAGGAGATCCGGCTGGCTCCTCCGTCGCGACGTTACCTGAACGCCCATCTGCGGCCTGCTAACCGTTAGCTGTCTTACCGGCTGCTCTCAGAATAGACAATCGGACAATTTATTTATTTTTATTATTATTATGTTTCTTCTTGGGCCTCTATAACTATATCTATCTATTGTTTTTATTTTATTTTTGTTGTGTGATTTGGACTAATCCCCTCTACCACACGGAACCCCACTAATCTACTTACGGAACGCAAGAGGTGGCTAACAACAGACCTCCATCCTATGCTAGCTTGCTACCGATGTCCTGGCTAGCTGTCTAAATCGCCGTGACCCCCAAACCAACCACTCCACTCACTGGACTCTTTTGATCACTCGACTAAGGATGCCTCTCCTTAATGTCAATATGTCTTGTCCATTGCTGTTCTAGTTAGTGTTTATTGGCTTATTTCACTGTAGAGCCTCTAGTCATGCTCACTATACCTTATCCAATTTATTAGTTCCACCACCCACACATGCAATGACATCTCCTGGTTTCAATGATGTTTCTAGAGACAATATCTCTCTCTTCATCACTCAATACCTAGGTTTACCTCCACTGTATTCACATCCTACCATACCTTTGTCTGTACATTATACCTTGATGCTATTTTATCGCCCCCAGAAACCTCCTTTTACTCTCTGTTCCAGACGTTCTAGACGACCAATTCTTAATGCTTTTAGCCGTACCCTTATTCTTCTCCTCCTATGTTCCTCTGGCGATGTAGAGGTGAATCCAGGCCCTGCAGTGCCTAGCTCCACTCCTATTCCCCAGGCGCTCTCTTTTGATGACTTCTGTAACCGTAATAGCCTTGGTTTCATGCATGTTAACATTAGAAGCCTCCTCCCTAAGTTTGTTCTATTCACTGCTTTTAGCACACTCTGCCAACCCGGATGTTCTAGCTGTGTCTGAATCCTGGCTTAGGAAGACCACCAAAAATTCTGAAATTTTAATTCCAAATTACAACATTTTCAGACAAGATAGAACTTCCAAAGGGGGCGGTGTTTCAATCTACTGCAAAGATAGCCTGCAGAGTTCTGTCCTACTATCCAGGTCTGTACCCAAACAATTTGAACTTCTACTTTTAAAAATCCACCTCTCTAAAAACAAGTCGAATCGTGGCGAATCGCATCTCTGCATGTCTGGCAGACATATCAGTGTGGATGACGGATCACCACCTCAAGCTGAACCTCGGCAAGACGGAGCTGCTCTTCCTCCCGGGGAAGGACTGCCTGTTCCATGATCTCGCCATCACGGTTGACAACTCCATTGTGTCCTCCTCCCAGAGCGCTAAGAACCTTGGCGTGATCCTGGACAACACCCTGTCGTTCTCAACTAACATCAAGGCGGTGGCCCATTCCTGTAGGTTCATGCTCTACAACATCCGCAGAGTACGACCCTGCCTCACACAGGAAGCGGCGCAGGTCCTAATCCAGGCACTTGTCATCTCCCGTCTGGATTACTGCAACTCGCTGTTGGCTGGGCTCCCTGCCTGTGCCATTAAACCCCTACAACTCATCCAGAACGCCGCAGCCCGTCTGGTGTTCAACCTTCCCAAGTTCTCTCACGTCACCCCGCTCCTCCGCTCTCTCCACTGGCTTCCAGTTGAAGCTCGCATCCGCTACAAGACCATGGTGCTTGCCTACGGAGCTGTGAGGGGAACGGCACCTCAGTACCTCCAGGCTCTGATCAGGCCCTACACCCAAACAAGGGCACTGCGTTCATCCACCTCTGGCCTGCTCGCCTCCCTACCAATGAGGAAGTACAGTTCCCGCTCAGCCCAGTCAAAACTGTTCGCTGCTCTGGCCCCCAATGGTGGAACAAACTCCCCACGACGCCAGGACAGCGGAGTCAATCACCACCTTCCGGAGACACCTGAAACCCCACCTCTTTAAGGAATACCTAGGATAGGATAAAGTAATCCTTCTCACCCCCCTTTAAAAGATTTAGATGCACTATTGCAAAGTGGCTGTTCCACTGGATGTCATAAGGTGAATGCACCAATTTGTAAGTCGCTCTGGATAAGAGCGTCTGCTAAATGACTTAAATGTAATGTAAATGTAAGTCTCTCACCGTTGCCGCCTGCTATAGACCACCCTCTGCCCCCAGCTGTGCTCTGGACACCATATGTGAACTGATTGCCCCCCATCTATCTTCAGAGCTCGTGCTGCTAGGCGACCTAAACTGGAACATGCTTAACACCCCAGCCATCCTACAATCTAAACTTGATGCCCTCAATCTCACTCAAATGATCAATGAACCTACCAGGTACCCTCCCAAAGCCTTAAACAAGGGCACCCTCATAGATATCATCCTAACCAACTTCCCCTCTAAATACACCTCTGCTGTCTTCAACCAAGATCTCAGCGATCACTGCCTCATTGCCTGCATCACTGTAAAACGCTCCCTGAAACACTTCAGCGAGCAGGCCTTTCTAATCGACCTGGCCGGGGTATCCTGGAAGGATATTGATCTCATCCCGTCAGTAGAGGATGCCTGGATATTTTTTTAAAATGCCTTCCTAACCATCTTAAATAAACATGCCCCATTCAAGAAATTTAGAACCAGGAACAGATATAGCCCTTGGTTCTCCCCAGACCTGACTGCCCTTAACCAACACAAAAACATCCTATGGCGTTCTGCATCAGCATCGAACAGCCCCCGTGATATGCAGCTGTTCAGGGAAGCTAGAAACCGTTATACACAAGTAGTTAGAAAAGCCAAGGCTAGCTTTTTCAAGCAGAAATTTGCTTCCTGCAACACTAACTCAAAAAAGTTCTGGGACACTGTAAAGTCCATGGAGAATAAGAACACCTCCTCCCAGCTGCCCACTGCACTGAAGATAGGAAACACTGTCAACACTGATAAATCCACCATAATTGAGAATTTCAATAAGCATTTTTCTACGGCTGGCCATGCTTTCCACCTGGCTACTCCTACCCCGGTCAAAAGCACTGCACCCCCAACAGCAACTCGCCCAAGCCTTCCCCATTTCTCCTTCTCCCAAATCCATTCAGCTGATGTTCTGAAAGAGCTGAAAAATCTGGACCCCTACAAATCAGCCGGGCTAGACAATCTGGACCCTTTCTAAAATGATCTGCCGAAATTGTTGCCACCCCTATTACTAGCCTGTTCAACCTCTCTTCCGTGTCGTCTGAGATTCCCAAAGATTGGAAAGCAGCTGCGGTCATCCCCCTCTTCAAAGGGGGGGACACTCTTGACCCAAACTGCTACAGACCTATATCTATCCTACCATGCCTTTCTAAGGTCTTCGAAAGCCAAGTCAACAAACAGATTACTGACCATTTCGAATCTCACCATACCTTCTCTGCTATGCAATCTGGTTTCAGAGCTGGTCATGGGTGCACCTCAGCCACGCTCAAGGTCCTAAACGATATCTTAACCGCCATCGATAAGAAACATTACTGTGCAGCCGTATTCATTGATCTGGCCAAGGCTTTCGACTCTGTCAACCACCACATCCTCATCGGCAGACTCGACAGCCTTGGTTTCTCAAATGATTGCCTCGCCTGGTTCACCAACTACTTCTCTGATAGAGTTCAGTGTGTCAAATCGGAGGGTCTGCTGTCCGGACCTCTGGCAGTCTCTATGGGGTTGCCACAGGGTTCAATTCGTGGACCGACTCTCTTCTCTGTATACATCAATGAGGTCGCTCTTGCTGCTGGTGAGTCCCTGATCCACCTCTACGCAGACGACACCATTCTGTATACTTCCGGCCCTTCTTTGGACACTGTGTTAACAACCCTCCAGGCAAGCTTCAATGCCATACAACTCTCCTTCCGTGGCCTCCGATTGCTCTTAAATACAAGTAAAACTAAATGCATGCTCTTCAACCGATCGCTACCTGCACCTACCCGCCTGTCCAACATCACTACTCTGGACGGCTCTGACTTAGAATACGTGGACAACTACAAATACTTAGGTGTCTGGTTAGACTGTAAACTCTCCTTCCAGACCCATATCAAACATCTCCAATCCAACGTTAAATCTAGAATTGGCTTCCTATTTCGCAACAAAGCATCCTTCACTCATGCTGCCAAACATACCCTTGTAAAACTGACCATCCTACCAATCCTCGACTTTGGCGATGTCATTTACAAAATAGCCTCCAATACCCTACTCAACAAATTGGATGCAGTCTATCACAGTGCAATCCGTTTTGTCACCAAAGCCTCATATACTACCCACCATTGCGACCTGTACGCTCTCGTTGGCTGGCCCTCGCTTCATACTCGTCGCCAAACCCACTGGCTCCATGTCATCTACAAGACCCTGCGAGGTCCCCCCTTATCTCAGCTCGCTGGTCACCATAGCATCTCCCACCTGTAGCACACGCTCCAGCAGGTATATCTCTCTCGTCACCCCCAAAACCAATTCTTTCTTTGGCCGCCTCTCCTTCCAGTTCTCTGCTGCCAATGACTGGAACGAACTACAAAAATCTCTGAAACTGGAAACACTTATCTTCCTCACTAGCTTTAAGCACCAACTGTCAGAGCATCTTACAGATTACTGCACCTGTACATAGCCCACCTATTATATAGCCCAAACAACTACCTCTTTCCCAACTGTATTTAATTTATTCATTTATTTTGCTCCTTTGCACCCCATTATTTTTATTTCTACTTTGCAAATTCTTCCATTGCAAAACTACCATTCCAGTGTTTTACTTGTATATTGTATTTACTTTGCCACCATGGCCTTTTTTGCCTTTACCTCCCTTCTCACCTAATTTGCTCACATTGTATATAGACTTGTTTATACTGTATTATTGACTGTATGTTTGTTTTACTCCATGTGTCGTTGTATCTGTCGAACTGCTTTGCTTTATCTTGGCCAGGTCGCAATTGTAAATGAGAACTTGTTCTCAACTTGCCTACCTGGTTAAATAAAGGTGAAATAAAATAAATAATTTTTTGTGCATTTGTGTATATTAAGGTATGTGTGTAATTGGCCCCTGTCCTATAAACTTATACATTACGTACCAATAATTATAAAAGCATTGGACTGGTGGAGGCGGCATGGTCTTTCTTATACCAGTCATTTCCTTTTCAAATCATTGAAGGAATGTGAACAAGATAACACTTTGGGATGAAGAAGAAATGGTTGGGACAATCATGGATTGAGAGAGAAAAAGGGACGCCGCCACCCTCTCAAGAATAAAATCACATTTTATTTGTCTGTCCTTCTGCTGGCTCCCGCACGATGGGATGGACTGTTGCGTAATCTTTCTGATGGATGGGAGAGAGAGACCCCCCCCTGAGAAAGTATTCACACCCCTTTTTCCACATGTTGTTACAGCCTGAATTTAAAATGGATTCAATTTAGATTTTGAGTCACTGGTCTACACAGTATCCCATAATGTAAACATGGTATTATGTTAAACAAATGTTTACTGATAAATAAAAAATAAGTATTCAACCCCTTTGTTATGGTAAGTCTAAATTCAGGACTAAAGATTTGCTTAACAAGTCACCGTGAGTTGCATGAACTGGCAAGAATAGTGTTTAACATTGATTTTTCAATGACTACCTTATCTCTGTACCCCACACATACAATTATCTGTAAGGTTCTTCAGTTGAGCGCTGAATTTTAAGCACAGATTCAACCACAAGACCAGGGCGGTTTTCCAATGCCTCACAAAGAAGGGCACCTTCCTATTGGTAGGGTATAAATAAATAAAAAGTAGACATTCAATATCCCTTTGAGCATGGTGAAGTAATACATTTAACTTTGCATGGTGTATCAATACACCCGAAGATACAGGCGACCTTCCTAATTCAGTTGACGGAGAGGAAGGAAACCACAGGGATTTCACCATTAACATTACCATAAACTTAAAACAACTTAAAACAGAGTTTAATCGCTGTGATAGGAGTTACTCCACAATACTAACCTAAATGACAGAGTGAAAAGATGGAAGCCTTTATAAAATACACACATTCCAAAATATGCATCCTGTTTGCAATATGGCACTAAAGTAAAATGTGGCAAATAAATGAATGGCTGCATCATGTTATGGGTATGCTTGTTGTCAGCAAAGACTAGTGAGTTTTGGGGGGAATATTAATCTAGGGAATAGAGCTAAGCACAGGCACAATTCTAGAGGAAAAACTGGTTGTCTGCTCTCCAACAGACACTAGGAGACCAAATCACCTTTTAGCAGGAAAACCTACAACACATGGTCAAGTATACACTTAAGTTGCTTACCAAGAATAAATTAAATGTTCCTAAGTGGCCTAGTTACAGTTTTTATTTAAATTGGCTTGACAATCTATGGCAAGGCTTAAATGGTTGTCTAGCAATGATCAACTTGACAGAGCTAGAAGAATTAAAAAAAAAGAATGCGCTAATATTGTACAACCCAGGTGTGCAAAGCACTTACCCAGAAAGACACACACCTCCAAAGGTGAATCTGACATGTATTGGCTCAGGGGTGTGAATAAATTACATTCCTGTATTTCATTTTCAGTAGATTGCTAATATTTCTAAAAACTCACTTTCACTTTGTCATTATGAGGTATTGTGTGTAGATGTGTGAGAGAAAAAGATTTAATCAATTTTGAATTTGGGCTGTAACACTGTGCTGTATTAGGCCACTCTATTGTTTATGGTTTTGTTTACATGGAGGACTGATTGGACTCATTGCTTCAAGTTGAAAAATAAATGCTGCTTTCATTGAATGGGATGGTTTGAGCACTACCGAAAAATGCTATTTGCATGTGAATAATGAATGCTATTTGCTGCATTTTCTATAGGCCTCTTGTTTTTGTTGGTGACACTTACCTGCAAATGATCACGATTGCAATCTAAGTCTTTTAAAAGTGTGCGTGTTTGACTGTGTGTAGGCCTTTTAGAGATTTTTTTTATCAGCACTTATTAGATTGAGCAATAAAATCCCCACAGATGGTCTTCTTAAATGAACTTGTTTTTGACAGTATGGAGCACAATACCACGGAGGAGTTTAGAAGGGAGGATTTATTCATATTTCTTCCATCAGCTGGGATCCGCACTATGCAGCTGTTGCGAAAACACTTTTTTTTTCACTGACTGTCCCCTGGTTGCAAAAACAATGATTGTTTGGCTGCTTAAACTTTTAAATTCAACCATTATTGTGTTAAAATACGCAAACACATTTGTGAACAGCCATCCACAACAACCACAATCCGTAAAGCGCAAATAGCTCATAGAGGGCAGCAGTGTGATTCACATCAATGTGGTACAGTATGTAGATATCAATGAAAGTGATATCCGTATCGCCCATAGGCTACACCACGGCTGTTGGCCTTACCAGTTGGAATAGCTTGTATGTGGTGGCAACCCTAGCTCCCTTACTGTCGCGCCCTTAAACAAGATTGAGGCTGCAGTCCATATGGCACTGTATTTCCTATGGTGCACTACTTTTGACCAGAGCCCTATGGGGGACCTTGTCAAAAGTAGTGCGCGATGTAAGGAATAGGGTGCCACTTGGGATGTACTCTTTTTCCAAGGGCCGATGCACTAGCGTCTCATCCGTACTCTTCTACTGCATCCTTCGCTTCCCTCCTTTTGATCCAGCTCTCTCACTCTCTCTCCCTCTCCCTCTCATTCCCTCATCTTCTCCTTCAATCTCTTTCCTTGGGAAGATCTCAATTGCATACTCCTCGGGTCATCTCTCATCTCCTTCTCAAAACTCATCGGATCCAAAAGCCAGAGGTCCCTCCCATCTGACCTTCTCCTCCAATGGGCTTTGAGAAGGAGGCGAGGACGCGAGGAGTATGCAATTAAGTTTCTCCCCTTCTCTTCCCCTCCCTCTCTCCCTCTCTTTCTGAAGAGGGGATGGCGAAAGTAAGATTGTGTAATTAAGGTCAGTGCAGCAATAAACATCCCAGTTTGTCCCCAAATAGATGTTTCTGCTACGGTGGTGTTCTCGGAAGTCGCACAGAGTGAGGTATCAAACGTAGCAGGACCTGCACCCTCTCTCTGCCGAGGCGGCTCAGGTGAAACCTTTCCACCCTGGAGCTGTCTACACACACTTGCGCACACGCAAAAACACATACGCACACACACTCCGGTGGGCTTTTTTTAGGGAAGTGAACACTGCCCGTGAGAAAGAAAGTCTTACACCCCTTGAGCTTTTATCACATTTTGCTGCCTTAAAGTTTTTAAAATGACCTGTCGGTTATAGAAAAATGTACAAATTATAAACATTTGCAAATATCCAATAAGATATTTAAGTTTAAGTCTCCGCTCCCCTGAGTTAATACTTGGTCGAAACACCTTTTGGCAGCCAAACTACAAGGTTAGGTCAAATCCAATACAACACAACAGAGTGAAACCCTCTCTATTTTCAAATATTGTGGTGGCAGCATCATGTTATGAGTATGCTTGTCATCGACAGAGACTGGGGAGTTTGTCAGCATCAAAATAGATATAAAAGGAGCAAAGCCCAGATAAAAAGTTTGAGGAAAACCTAACCCTGGGTTAGTTTAATTTTTCAGCGAGGCAATTACACAAATATAGATGCCAAAGACACACCATATTGGCTTTCCAAAAGGTGGTGACTGTTCCTGAGTGGTCTAGTCAAGATTTGAATATTGCAGTCCATCCATCACTGATTTCCAACAAAATGTACATTACACCGGCACTGGCCACAATAAACAGCCACTCTAAAAAGTGCAGTTTTGTCACACATTACAATGCCACAGGTGTTTAACATTTTTAGGGAGTGTGGAATTGGCGTGCTGACTGCAGGAATATCCACCAGAGCTATTGCCAGAGAATGTAATGTTTGTTTCTCTACCATAAGCCGCCGCAGTACATCCAACTGACGACCATGTGCATGGCATCGTGTGAGCGAGCGGTTTGCTGATGTCAACGTTGTGAACAGAGTGCCCCATGGTGGCTGTGGGGTTATGGTATGGGCAGGCATAAGCTACGGACAACGAACACAATTGCATTTTATCAATGGCAATTTGAATGCACAAAAATACTGTGACGAGATCCTGTTGCTCTTGTGAGGCCCATTTAAAGAAAAGTTATCTGTGATTATCGTGTGAAATCCATAGTTTTGTGCCTAATGAATTTACTTCAATTGACTGATTTCCTCATATGAACTGTAACTCGGTGAAATCTTTGAAATTGTTGCATTTATATTTTGGTTCAGTGTATATATATATATATATATATATATATATATATATGCTGCCATAAGAGTTGTCATGTCAAAAGATTCATAGCTGTAATGGCTGCCAAGGTGCTTCCACCAAGTATTAACTCAGGGGGGGGGGTGGAGACTTTTCCAATTCTCATATTTCACTTTAGATTTTCTCTGAATTTGGAACATTTTCTACAACTTTCTTTCACTTTGAAAATGTGGAGTAAGTTGTGTAGATCTGTAGGGGGGAAAATGTAATTGTATTCCCTTTTGGATTACATTTTAAGACGGCAACATGTGAAAAAAGCTCAAGGGGATGTAGACTTTCTATTGGCACTGTATTGGGACGTAGGCCATATTTCACCTCCAAACACTGAAACTAACATGTATCACCCCACATGTAAACAAGTGAAGGGTGTGAGTGTAGGGAAAGTTTTAAAGGGCAGCAGTTTTGGTGTGGTTTTACTGCTCCATACCCTGTAATGTTGAGTGAGAACTGTACAGAGGAGCTCACGTCAGTAGTACGTGTGTGTGTGTGTGTGTGTGTGTGTGTGTGTGTGTGTGTGTGTGTGTGTGTGTGTGTGTGTGTGTGTGTGTGTGTGTGTGTGTGTGTGTGTGTGTGTGTGTGTGTGTGTGTGTGTGTGTGTGTGTGTGTGTGTGTGTGTGTGCGTGCGTGTGTGTGTGTGTCCTGACCCCTTCCCTAGAGGGGTAATGCTTCAGCTGTGAGTAAGGGGCAATTCTGTGATGGATATGACAGGGGTCAAGGGTCACAGGAAAGTACTCCCCGACACAGACACACACACACCATTTCTCACCACATCTGACGTTTAGCAGATCACAGAAGCGTTCCCAGAGAACACACTCACACCTCATTTCTCATGCGTATGACAACAACCACACACACACACCTCATTTGTCATGTATGTTCTCGCTGGCCCCGGCATGTATTTGGCCACAGAATACTTAATTTCTCCTGAGGAAAAAAAACGGTCACAAGAAGAAAAAACGCAGCGGCATACAATTATTTACTTTATGAAATCCAAGCATCAGTGCGTTTCTATTAGAATGTATTGGATACTAATCATGGGAGATAATTAATAAGGCGGTTTGAGCACAGCAACAACAAGAAGTTGCCCCCATCCCTCCCGGTAATTGGGCCCCTTTTTCAACTTTTTTGTCGTCTGAGTGAGCTGTCATTGAAGAGAACTCGCGTGAGTCCAAACGTGCACTTCACATTTCCATGTCATAAAACTCGTGTGTCAACGTTTATGATCACAATGTTTGATGCACAGTTAAAAGATGACATGCCGTCATACCCTGGGTTGTTCTGAACAGAATGAGCCTATGTTAAGTCTATTGTTAAGAAAATTAGCTGTGGAACACTCACCTGAATGCACTCAAATAACGATCTGTTTCTCTGAATTGCCTTGTGAAAACCTAACCCTGTACGATAGTATTTTCTAATTTAGCTAGTCATGTTGTCAATTGAACAAGCTTTCAAATGATGCCCACCTGACGCAGATTGCTATTTAAAATGGGTGTTTTTTGGATTGTGCTAACAACAATAGTATTTGTGTGATGGTGAGGATGGTGTGTTTCTGTTCCAAACAAAACAACTACAAGTGCGCTTGCTCTAGTTCCTCAACGGCACAGCTAGAAGAGTAACTTAAAAAATAAAAAACGTATTGTTGACTGTTCTTTGAGTCATAAAAGTGCGTTGAAATAACTTATTAACTGTGCACACTTTAGAGAGGTGTGTGTGTGGCCACTTGGAGACACCAGTCTTCTCACTCAAACCCTTCAAAATGTTTCGTCTTATGTTGCACCTACCCCCACATTTAACAAGAATATTCTTATCATGTTACTGAATGTATCCAGAGTATTTTCACATTTAGTTATCAACAAATGCAGTGAAAAGTACAGAATGTAAAATGCACATAAAATCAACAGTGTTTGGATTAAGTCTTGTCAGGTGAACTGTTGTGTCCTCAACTTTGGTCTAATAATTTTCCCATTATCTCCAACACGTCCCCTTTCAATTGCTACCATGCTTATGCATATTTCTTCTGTAAGAAACATTTAAATTTACCCCTATCCATATGGGGTTAAACTCCATTTTAGCCTTTTGTCCTCTCCCCCCTCACACTCGCCCTCTCCCCTTCTTTCTCTGTTTCTCTGTCCATTTTCCCCTGGGCCGTGTGAATATAGCAGAACTCTTAATGGGTGAGATGGAGGAATCGAGGTGCGATGCACAATCACAATGGAGACATGGTAACATGTGGCCCATTGTGGATAACAGCTTAGCGGGCCTAATAATTGGGCCACTATTTGTCTACCTGTGCACGGATCATTGTGTGTTGTGGTGGTGTTGAGATGTGTGTTTAGGAGAGGAGAAGCAGGGGTTGGACCGAGGGTCCTGGCTGGCCAAGGGCGTAGGGATCGGGGAGGGGTAAGTGGGAGGCCCCCCTGTATGTGTCATTACGAGGGGGTTGAGACAATGGAGGAGGTTGGTGACACAATGAAAGTGACTAGGCAGAAGGTCGTCATTTTTTTTCCCCCATTTTTTTTTTCTCGTCCGTCAACACTCTGATTCCGCCGTTTTTATTTATTTAATATATTTTTTCCTCTTTCCTTTACATTTCACTGCGGGGCTGCTGTTGTGGTGCTAGCATGCATGACTTCAAATGAGCCTCTCTCTCCTGAGCGATATGGAAGGAGAGCAAAACAAAGAAGAGCAGATCGAGTTGACGGAGGAGAGAGGGACACTCACGGATGAGGTTGGAACCCAGGTCCATCTGGCCATTGTCATGTCTAAAGGTCTTTGACTCTGTGATTGATATCAACTGAAGATGTTGTTGGGTTGGTTGGTGTCCCTGTTAGTGGACTAGTGGAGAGCGAGGGACTGAGATACCAACAGTAGACTTGGCTAACTGTGTGTGTGTGTATGTGTGTGTGTACACAGGATGACAGCCATCCACTGACCCACAGAGGAGAACCCGAACACCGACTGAGGCTTGACATCCCCACCACAGCCAAGATGAGCCGGGTCACACTCAGGTAGGGGGGGTGTGTGTGAACACACAACTACATATTCACATGTTTGCATGGGTTGATATGTTTACAAGGTTTGTGTGTGTGCTGTTCTCTTATTTCATAAGCATGTCTGTGTTTGCATATCTGTAACTACTTGTCTCTTATGTGTGTGCATCTCTCGCTCGCTCTCTCTCCCTCTCTTGCTCGCTCACTCTCTCGCTTTCTGGGCTGGACTGACAACATTGAGAGGGATTACAAATGCCTCCGTTCTTTGTTCTCCTGCTGTGAGAAGATTAAACTGCCTTAGCCGTTAGCCGTGTGTGTGTGTGTGTGTGTGTGCTAGAGAGAGTTCCATTGTGAGAGAGTTTTTAGTCCACCATACCTTTTGACTCCTGCCCAGTAGCCGCCCAGAGACTTCACTCTGCAAGCTGAATTTGTAGAGACCTGGCTAGGCGGGTGTGTGTGTCTCTCCATGGCAACCACTGCTGTCTGTTAGTGCCGCCCATGGCTAGTGCCCCAAGAGACGATTATATCCCAGTCTGTCGGTGGTCATGTGACTCCCTGTGGCGTGTGACTGTGTGTGTGTGTCTCCACTTCCTGTAGTTGTCACAGTCCCAGGTGCCAGGATGCACAACCTAACCTGATATACAGTAAACCATGACCAATATATTGACAGTGTGCTCCAGTATTTTCGTTCTGATTTAAGAATGGATTCAATGCCTATAGAGTTTAAAGAACTGTACTTTGTAAATGGAGAGAACTCGCCTATCTTACGAGCAGTGAAAACACTTTCAACACCAGCAATTGGCTTCATTTATCACCAATAATTTGCCATTTATATGGCAAAAAAAATAGAAAGCAAGTTTGGTAGTGAGGAGATTCTTCAGACCAAAGTAGATCTACGACTAGTCAGAAAAGAGTGGGTGTTCCATCTCTTTCTCCTCTCCCTCTTTCCCTCCCTCCACCACCTCAGAGGAATGGATGTGTTTGTTTGTGTATGCACGGGATGCTAAAAAGGGAGAGGAGCGTAGCATGCATGTATTATAGCCTGGCGCTAACAAGCTCTGGCTTCCTCTGATGAGCTTGTTTGTGCCAGCGTTTGTTTTTGTGAATGTAAATTTGTTGCAGAGAAGGGGGAGAGAGTGTGTGTGTGTGTGTGTGTGTGTGTGTGTGTGTGTGTGTGTGTGTGTGTGTGTGTGTGTGTGTGTGTGTGTGTGTGTGTGTGTGTGTGTGTGTGTGTGTGTGTGTGTGTGTGTGTGTGTGTGTGTGTGTGTGTGTGTGTCTAACCTGGGATGCAGGTGTACTCTCTCTATGAACTTCCCCATAAACAAAAGGACAGAACAGAGGAAAAGAGAAATATAATAAATGACAGTGATGAGTTTGTGTCTCTCTTTCACCAGTTTATCTCCAAAGCACTGAGCTGTGGCTTTCAACCAGAGATAAACAAGGACATCACAGCGCCGATAGTCAGAGAGCACGGCCTTTGATAGTGATAGAGTTCCCATAGATAAGATCAGAGGAAACCGCAGTTTGTATGCTTGTGCGTATTCACGCGTGCGTGTGTGCATTTGCGCATGTGTGGGAGTTTGCACACGTGTGTGTGTGTGTGTGTGTGTAGAGCTCAGGGACATAACTAATGTATGAGGATCATTATGGTAGTCATTAGTGTGTGCAGTATAATGACTAGGGAAGGGTTGTTTTGAGAAAGGACAGAAGAGAAAACGGTCACTGGAAAGTCCAGGATATGTTAGAATTGAGTACGGGTTGTATCTGGGTGGAATGGGTCAGGTTTATTCCCTACATGGCTGGCATCATTTGAGAGAGAGGGAGGACTCCACTGTCACACTATTCTTTTTAACCTTCACTAGGGTCTCTCTCACTCACACACACACTCACACACTGCATACATACAGTACTGGATTGTACTGTGCACAACCTCTATGAAGTGACATTAACACATACTCACACATCCAGTTATGTTCATTGTATATTGAGGCTCACACAGCCTTACCTAAATTGAATGCATGCAAACATGCATCCATACTAGTGGTGCTTGTACCTTAAAATTATAAGTATTCACCTGCCTACCTTAATAAAATTACAGTCGTCTAAATGCACAATTGCTAACAAATCACGTGCGAACACACACACACATGCATGCTTCCTCTCTCTCTCTCGCTCTTTTTCGCTCTCTGTCACTAACGTGCACACTCAAACACACACACACCCTTCTTTCCTCCATTGTTCCACCTCCGCACACCTACATTTTTAAGCTCATTTGTTTGTCTTAGTGTAGCTTTCAGGAAACAGCAAATGGATCTGAAGTGGATGCTAAGGGGAGGGAGAGGGCGAGTGTGTGCATCTGTGTTTCTCTAGTGTGTGTGTGTGTCTACCATGTCCTTTCTGCTCTCCACTAACATGGTCCTGTGTTATTGATAAAGGCTTATATGATAGGCAGTTGATTACCTTGCTCATTCAGGTTGATTTGCTTGCATCTCGTTTTCTCTCGCCCTCCCTTTCATCCTTTTATTCCTCTTTTGCTGACTTACCTAATGCTCATTCCTCTCTCTCCCCCCTCTTTCCCTCTCTCTCTCTCTCGCTCGTGCTCCCCTCACTCTCTCTCCCCCCTCTTTCCCTCTCTCTCGCGCTCCCTCTCACTCTCTCTACCCCACGCTCCCTTTTTCTTTGATGCATAACCACTCTAATCAGGCTCCTGTTCTCCTTCTCTCTCTCTCCCTCTTTCTCCACCTTCCTTCCCTCCCTCTCCCTCCCTCTCTCCTGTCTGTGTGTATGAGTGATAGTCAGTTCTCCTGTGTTTGTAGCAGACCCCCAGAACCACAACTAATTACACTGCCCTAATGAGCAGGACAGGCAGCCAGCCAGCAGGTCATCCCTTGTGTGTGTGTGTGTGTGTGTGTGTGTGTGTGTGTGTGTGTGTGTGTGTGTGTGTGTGTGTGTGTGTGTGTGTGTGTGTGTGTGTGTGTGTGTGTGTGTGTGTGTGTGTGTGTGTGTGTGTGTGTGTGTGTGTGTGCGCGAGAGAGGGAAAGTAGTTGTGTTTTTGCATATGTATTATTCATGTTCATGATGCCCAGCCCACATGGGCCTGTAAGACAATGAGTACGTTTACATGCACACTAATACTTCGATATTAAACTGATTATGGCAGTAGGCTGAATATGGCAATAGCCATGTAAACGCTTTACTCTGCTTATCTTGAAAGTTCAAAATCGAAGTAAGCATACACTGATTAAAACACCTGGTTTTCTGAGCTTAATCAGCGCTCCAGCCGTGCATTTGATCTGGTCATGTGTCAGCAACGGTAGCGCAAGCCTCCCTCTTATTCACAAGTGAAGTTCACATTAAGTTCACATTAAAAAAATGTATAAAACGTTATAGTTTTCACATACAAACTTTATATGTCCAAACTCCTAATAGGCTTCGCAAAAATAACATGGTCGCTGTGGTAGAACTTTTAAACATTTTAAACAAACTATTACATTAATATATCCATAATAATTGTATTATACTGGTAATGGTGAGAGGTTCATCTCCCCTGGTACTGGTAATGGTGAGAGCTTCACCTCCCCTTTTACTGGTAATGGTGAGAGCTTCACCTCCCCTGGTACTGGTAATGGTGAGAGCTTCACCTCCCCTGGTACTGGTAATGGTGAGAGCTTCACCTCCCCTGGTACTGGTAATGGTGAGAGCTTCACCTCCCTTGGTGCTGGTAATGGTGAGAGGTTCATCTCCCTTGGTGCTGGTAATGGTGAGAGGTTCACCTCCCCTGGTACTGGTAATGGTGAGAGCTTCACCTCCCCTGGTACTGGAAATGGTAAGAGGTTAGCATCTCGTGGGGGTATCTTTGTGCCTCTGTAACGCTCTCACACAATTATTCATGATTCTTTCAGGATTACCGTGAATCATGGTAGCATCCACATTAATGTAGACGTGTTCAGAAAGCCTTCCGAGGGAAATGAAAATAGTTTAAACTTAAAACATAAAAACATTGTCTTATCTTCTAAGCTTTGGAAATAACATTTGCACCCAGGAACACTTATTTTTCTAAATATCCATTCAAGTTTGTCTTAATCACTAATCCAGAATTGCTATGGTTTACAGTAAAAGTACAGTAAAATGAAAGTACCATTCATTCTCCATCCCGTTCCTTCTTCTTCCCTAAATTGCAGGCTGTACATAGCCGCTTTTCTTCATCGATGGCATTGGACCTACATACTTCAATTTCCAGAGGCAGTATCCCGGTTCTCAACTGGGCATACAGGGTCTTTTGATGCACATTTGAGTGTGTATGTGTGTAGATTTGTGGCCAGCCAGATCTAGTCATTAGCTCCATTCCCCTGCTCAGTGGTGTGTTGGTAAATCTATGCACATTCACTGTGAGAATCCTTCCCCTCTGTCTACTAGGGTCTAATGGCAGCCTGGTATGTGTGTACGCGAACTAGATTTGTTACAGTAGAGGGTGTGTGTATACAGTCTTGGAATGCGTCCCAAATGATACCATGTTCCCTCTATAATACACCACTTTTGAACAAAGTCATGGGGCTCTTGTCGAAAGTAGTGCACTATATATAGAAAAGGGTGCCATTTGGGACACACACTAGGTCGAAGGGCAGCATGCCCTGTGGCCTGAAACCAATCACGTTCGAAAGGCAAGCAGCTAAACCTAGCATCACACACCTCTCCGCTCCACCACGCTCCAGCATCATACTTACACAACCTGACAGGGCAGGTTTCACACGCTTGCATAAGCGCAGCTGGACCATGTAAATGCCAGTTAATTCACCTTGACCTTGTTCACTCAACCACTGTCTGGCTCAGAGAGCGAGGGAAGGGGGGAGAGAGTGACTCTGTTTTTTGTCTCTGTTTTGCAAGTGTTTAAGTTCTGTCACTGCAACGTATATACATCATATGGATTCTAGAGAAGTCGTTTTTTGAGATCCGTGTAGATCCACGATAAAAGTCTCTGGGGTGTTTGGGGGTGGGCTGGTTTGGAGATGCCAGCCTAATACAGAAGCATGTCTGTTCTACGAAATACAAAACTTTATTTTCACTGTTACGCTTTGTGTGCTGGACTGACATGCACGATTGTTGCTGACACTGAGGTTCAGATGAAGGGAATTAAACCATCTATAATGCTCACCACCACCGCGGCGCACAACTAAAACTGCTAATGGCACAAATTTTTACGCATTTTTTCTCAATTCTTACCAATATGTTATTGGGCTAATTTCTCGAGGTGGAAATTATATTTTAGATGGTGTCAGTATAATGACATTTTTATTCATTTGGGAGTAGAATGTCCTTTTTAAAAAGTAATCAGAACTGAGCTTCTCAGTCCTTCTTCATAAAAAATTATCTCAAAGGACACAGGACCCCTTAAGCAAGGGGATTGGAATTGGTCAAACTTGCAGGTAAATAAATGTACAAAATAATCCCCTTTCCCTAGAAGCACTATGGTCATTACTTTTTGACATGAAAGGGGAGGTTAACTTGCACCCAGAGATAGATGTATTTGTTGTTGCTTTAACCCGTGTGTGTGTGTGTGTGTGTGTGTGTGTGTGTGTGTGTGTGTGTGTGTGTGTGTGTGTGTGTGTGTGTGTGTGTGTGTGTGTGTGTGTGTGTGTGTGTGTGTGTGTGTGTGTGTGTGTGTGTGTGTGTGTGTGTGTGTGTGTGTGTGTGTGTGTGTGTGTGTGTGCTCATCTCACAAGTGCCAGTAAGATCTTGTAAATGTAAAGACTGAACGTACTCTAGAAAAGGGATGTGGGTGTATGTATTACTGTGTGTTCCTATTTGTAGGTATCTGTGTTCTTGTTACCATTTTTGTGCGTGAGTGAGATTGACAAACACATACTCCCTATCTCTTGACTGTGTGTTTTGTCTCTTCAGCCCCCTGACCGAGACAGTGGGGAGCTCTATGGAGAACAGGGACCGCTGGGGATCCATGTCGTCCCCTACTGCTCCTCGCTGAGTGGACGGTGAGGAACGCACACACACTCACTTTCACTCGCTCACTGTAACGCACTCACTGTAACGCACTCTCTTACACATTCCCTACCCATGCATTGAAGGCTGTTTGTGTGTGTGTGTTCAGACTGTGTTTATCATCCGTTCTCAGGAACCTGGGCCTGCACATTAAAAGTATCGAGGCGAATAGTCGCTCCAAGAGAGAGGGCCTTTTCCGGGAGGATGAGCGCATTCAGATTAGCGGCACCGAGCTAATGGACAAGACATTTGCCCAGTACGTACCTCGGCTCTACGCTATCGCAGGATGAGTTTCAAATGTCTCTGTATTCCCTTTATAGTGCACTCCTTTTGACCCATAAGTCCCTGGTCAAAAATAGTGCACTATGTAGGGAATAGGTTGCCATTTGAGACGCGTCCTGTGTCATTTTGGATGCAAGCCTGCCCTACACTATCACAAATCTACCAGTATGAGGCCAGTCTGTCACTCAGTTTCCCTTTTATTTTCCCTTTTATTAGGAGCCCTTCTTAATCCCTGCTCTTACAAATCCTCCCTATTCCTGGATTTATCTCACACCCCATCTCCACAGCAACAAAAGCGTGTGAGAGAGAAAACGAAAGCGAGAAACACTCATTCTCTCGCTTCACTGTTGTCGGGAATAGGTTCATTTATGACCATAACAGCATTTGGTTAGACTTCAAAAGGAGTGGGGCTAGTGAGTGAGAAAGATAAGAGATAGACAAACAGTAAAAAGAGAAGGAATTGGTGGGCATCAAGGAGGATTGTCTAATCCCCTACCTGAATGAAATGCCCAGTAAAAGAGGTGGACCTTGTTAGATCTGATAGTATAGCCCAGAAGAGGCTTGACAATAGGTCTGACACTGGTTCTGGATAAGCAGTTGCTGCTAGTGACTACTACTATAGATTACTTGTCTAAAGACTATTGTCTCTAATGAATTGACTCTTGAGGGTCTAGTCTGTGACCTCTAGTCAATGCGGGTGTTGAATGAGAACTTAGTAAGCTTGAGTTTGTACTGGTGTTGATACCAATGGAAGCTCTGTGCTTAGTGGAAAACTGTACAATTAAGTCTGATATAACAGTATTCTCAACCTTCAGTCATGTCCTCCAGAGGCGGACATTGATGATGTCACTTCCTCACACCCATAGGTCCCAGGAAGTGTTCCGTCAGGCCATGTGTTCCCCTCTGGTGCGCCTGGAGATCCTGCCGCTGGCTAACAAGCAGCGATACGAGAAACGCCTCATCGGGCAGCTCTTCACCGACAGTCACGACTCCGTCCCCAAAGCCAAGAGCCCCCTCATGATCCACCAAAAAATGGCCGCTAAACCAGAAGTGAAACCAGAAACCGTGAAACCAGAGCAGATCAGTCCCAAACTGGAGCCGAGACGTCCAGAGCTCCGTGTCCTCCGCTCCAAGACCCCGATCTGCCAGCCTCTCTCACCCCGCTATGGGAGCACCAGACTGGCCACGTCCCCGAGGAGATGCCCCTCAGTGTGTCCCCAGCCCCGGTGGTCAGATATCGGGATGGGGCCTCCCCCACGGTGGTGTGGGTCAGCGAGAGCCCCCTGTCCCGGGGAAAGAGTCCCACTGGGCTCCCTAACCTGGCCAACCTGGCCAACCAGAAGGGAGGCCGGAAGCTGAAGATAGACCGGAGGAAAGGTATGGAAGCACTATGGAAAAGGGGGTATAGCTGTGTTCGAATACTCATACTAACATACTGTATACTACATACTTAATGGGTATATACTTCATACTTAATGAGTATATACTACATACTATTAGTTCATTTTAGTATACTAGAAACAAACTACAGTATATCCTTTCAGATGAGCGTACTAGAGTTTCGCCTGTCTACCGGAAGTTGATGCTGCTCCTATGCAACCTCTTGCTAGCTTGTTAGCTTAACAAATGACTAACTAAACATTTTACGATTTCGGGTGTGTTCGTAAATTCAATCTGGAGTGCTAGAGTGTGCTCTGGGCATTCGTAAATCCAGAGCGTTGTCAGAGTACAGAGCGCACACTGGACGCTCTGGCCGAGGAGAAGGGTTGATCCGAGCATTCAATGGCAGTCAGGCACCCAAGCTAACTGGCTAACGTTGGCTAGCTACTTCCAGACACGAATGAGAGAACACCTCACAGAGGATTTTACTTGCCCTAGCAGAGCTGGTTAGGCTGTTCATGTTATCCAGTGCGTTGGTGACTGTAATTGTGCTGCTGGCAACAATTAAATAACTTTTTTATTTTGCTGATGTTTACTGACATCGGCCGTATTCAACGGGTGTTGAGTGTTCGTAAATTCATCAGTTATTCTGCACGAGAGTGCTCTGAAATCGGAGTAGATAGCCAATGAATCGCACGACTATACCACTTAGCTAAGAATTATGTAATTAATCAAGTCAATAAATGTTGGGCAGATGGTTAGATAGCAGATAGTTAATATACTGCCTGGCAATTTCGATGTACACTACCGGTCAAAAGTTTTAGAAAACCTACAGTACTCATTCAAGGGTTTTTCTTTATTTTGACTATTTTCTACATTGTAGAATAATACTTAAGACATCAAAACGATGAAATAACACATTATGACATCATGTAGTAACCAAAAAAGTGTTAAACAAATCTAAATATATTTTATATTTGAGATTCTTCAAATTGCCACCAGTTGCCTTGATGACAGCGTTGCAAACTCTTGGCATTCTCTTCACCTGGAATGCTTTTCCAACAGTCTTGAAGGAGTTCCCACATATGCTGAGCACTTGTTGGCTGCTTTTCCATCTCAATTGGGTTGAGGTCGGGGGATTGTGGAGGCCAGGTCATCTGATGCAGCACTCCATCCCTCTCCTTCTTGATCAAATAGCCCTTACACAGCCTGGAGGTGTGTTGGGTCATTGTCCTGTTGATAAAGAAATTATAGTACCACTAAGGCCAAACCAGATGGGATGGCGTATCGCTGCAGAATGCTATGGCAGCCATGCTGGTTAAGTGTGCCTTGAATTCTAAGTAAATCAGACAGTGTCACCAGCAAAGCACCATCACACCACCACCTCCTCCATGCTTTACGGTGGGAAATACACATGCAGAGATCATCTGTTTACCCACACCGCATCTCATAAAGACACAGCGGTTGGAACCACAAAAAGACAAATTTCCTTATCGTTTTTCTTGGCCCAAGCAAGTCTCTTCTTATTATTGGTGTCCTTTGGTAGTGTTTTCTTTGCAGCAATTGAACCAGGAGGAACCCACTAAGCCCCACAACAGATTGTTGTACTTTTGTAAAGGTATAATGTGTTGCTGTGTTGGGGTCAATTTAGTTTTCAATCCAGTCGATTCAGTGAAATTAATCATCCTAGAAAACTGATAAATTGGGAACTGAGTTCTTAGGCTGTGTTTACACAGGCAGCCCAATTCTGTTATTATTCACATCAGATATTTTGCCAAAAGATCAGAATTGGGCTGCCTGTGTAAACCTAGCCTTAGATTGTGGTTGTGCGTCAATCAGCTGTAGAAACAATAATTTATCCCCGCCCCTGTTTCGGTATAAAGCTGAGGTATGGGGCTGGAGAAATGTAACCACTCTCAAATCAATAGTTTAGATAGTTATAACCATGTTTTGAGGCTATATTGTGTTTTTTTTTTTACATTTACTTTGTTTACAAACATTTGAGTAAATGTATATTTTATTTATTTAACCTTTATTCAACTAGGCAAGTCAATTAGGAACAAATTCTTATTTACAATGACGGCCAAACCCGGACGAAACTGAGCCAAATGTGATATCGTCTGGATTTGAAGCAGGGTGTCTGCAGTGACGCCTCTTGCACTAAGATGCAGTGCCTTAGACCTCTGTGCCACTTTTGGAGCAAACAAGCTTATATTTTGTAATCTGATGGGGTACGACAGTTGAACTAAGCTCATAAGGCATTCATAAATTACATTCATCAAGAACCATTGGGTACATACCACTAATTTATAAGTCAAAAAATGTATGTAGCAAATAATGATTTCCCCTTTAAAGACTACTCTCCCACTGTGAGTGACTGCTAGGAGGTTTAGAAGCGTTAATGGAAGGTAGGCAGAAGCTTAGCTGCCAGATGAGATTTTATCACTTACTATCTTTTAGTATGCCTCTTTTGACTTTTCTCCACTGCTCACCAAGGTGGCAGTTTTCACTCATTGCTTGGAGGCACGTGCACAAACACACAAATAGATACACATGTGAGCTTGGATGGACACACACACACACACACACACACACACACACACACACACACACACACACACACACACACACACACACACACACACACACACACACACACACACACACACACACACACACAAGCACTCTTGAAATCAAACTGTGAGTCCACAGGGAGAGGAGCCATGCGAGAGGGAATGATATCTCCGGATACCTCTCTCTCCCTCCCCTCACCTTCCTTCTCTCCCTTCACCTTCCTCCATCAGGCAGTGTGAGGCCTGCTCACACGTGAAATTGAAGGCAGTCCTCCTCTTAATCCACATAAGAAAACTGTTTTTCCGCTGGCTTTTGGCTGAGGTCTGCATCCCGAATAGCACCCTATTCCATTTATAGTACCACTACTTTTGACCAGGACCCGTGTGCACTATAAAGGGAATATGGTGCTAGCAGAGAGCGCCCCACAGCAGACCAGTGGAAGTTGATCACCAGTTTACTCAGGAGGAACCCACTAAGCCCCACACCGGATGCAGGGCAAGTGGGGAGATGTCACCCTGCATTTATTAGCACACCAAGTGACTTATTGCGACGTGATGGGATGATGTGGGGTCGTGATGATGGGGACAGGTCTGTCCGTAATGCTCTGCTTTTTTGACACCACACTCCAGTCCTGCAGGCGCTAGTTTTATCTTATCATGATTGTTGTCCAGTCATATGATCAAGTGCTGCAAAGAAAGACCTAAGCTGTGTTCGAATACCCATACTAATGCACTGTATACTACATAATGAGTATATACTACATACTATATATTATTAGTTCATTTTAGCATACTGTTCAGTTGAGCGTACTAGCTCTTCGCCTGTCTACTGGAAGTTGATGCTGTTGCTAGTTAGTTAGCATAAAAAATGACTAGTTAGACTTTTTATTACCCCTTTTCCTTCCCAATTTCGTGGTATCCAATTTTGTTTCGTCGCTGCAAATCCTGTACGGACTCGAGAGAGAGGCGAAGGTCGAGAGACATGCGTTCTCTGAAACACAACCCAACCAAGCCGCACTGCTTCTTGACACAATGCCCACTTAACCCGGAAGCACACCGTACACCTGGAGACCGTGCTGTTGTGCGGAGTCAGTAGTGCGCGGTGGGACAAGGACATCCCTGCCGGCCAAACCCTCCCCTGACCCGGACGACGCTGGGCCAATTGTGCGCTGCCCCATGGGTCTCCCATGGCACAGCTAGGACTGCAGTGCCGTAGACCACTGTGCCACTTGGGAGGCCCTCTAGTTTGACATTTTACATTTGTGTGAGTTCTTAAATCCAATATGGAGTGCCAGAGTGCACTCATACATTCAGAGCGTTTCGCTCTCGGAGCGCACACTGGACGCTCGGGCCGAGGAGTAGGGTTAATTTGAGAGTTCTGACCTTAAAACGTCAAGCACCCAAGCTAACGTTGGCTAGCTACTTCCAGACACAAATGAGACCACTCTGACCATTCTACTTGCCATAGCAGAGCTGGTTAGGCAGTTTTCATGTTATCCACAGCGTTGGTGACTGTTACTTTGCTGCTGGCAACAATTTAATTACCCTTTTTTTACCGACGTTTGCTGACACCGGCTATATTCAACAGGTGTGGAGCACTTGTAAAATTAACTACAAATTCAAGGAAACATAAAGTATTATACAGAGCCATGAGTGCATGGAACTCCCTTACGTCTTATAATAAAGCGCAAGGGAACAGCAAACCAGGTTTCAAAAAACAAATAAAGCAACGCCACACGACACAATGCCTCTCACCCATGTCACTTGTTGTTGTGTGTATGTACTGACATGTATGTGTAACTGATTGATGCGCGCGCACACACTACGTGTGAATGTCTGTAAACTGTCAAGTATTTTGTGTGTAATCTCTTTTTCGTTATGTTGGACCCCAGCCATTGGCGTCAGCTAACGTGGGATCCTAATCAATCCAATCAAGGAAAAGAAAGATGGTATAGTTAAGACTGTTATCAGGATAGCTAATATCCCTCTGTCCCCCACTCACCTTCTATCGCTCTTGTTTTTCATCTCTTTTCCTATCTCTTCATCATTCTCTTTCTTTCCCCCTCTCTGTCCCTCTATCGTTCCTCTCCAGGTACCGAGGGGCTGGGTTTCACCGTGGTGACTCGACAGTCCATGGCCCGGGGCCCATCCTGATCAAGAGCATCCTTGCCCGGGGCGCCGCCATCAAAGATGGCCGCCTGCAGCCTGGCGACCACATCCTGGAGGTGAAACCTCTGACCTTTGAATTTCTTAAAAGTGCATCCTTCCTGCCATCCTTAAAGTAATGACTGATTCGGCATGATTCGATAGGTGAACTCAAGTGTTCCACCACACGGCATTCACCTGTCCATTCATTTCTAATCATCAGTGATTGCTTCATGGAATGGAGGAAGGAAGCACTTTTTCAAGTATTCAAACAGTGCCGTCTGGCTGATAAACTAGTTGTATTTCTTTCTGGAAGGTGGTCCTTAAACCTTTAAAAATCTAGGTATAGGTATTCATTCTATGTATTTATATGCACTGTGAAGCACATTGTGTATATACTGTACATATTTGAACCCTTTCCTGTGATGTGTGTAGGTGAACGGTGTAGACCTGACGGATCGAACTCAGGAGGAGCCGGTGGCCATGCTGCGCAGCACCAAGCAGGGGGAGTGTGTCTCTGTGGTTGTGGCCAGACAAGAGGAGATCTTCCTACCCAGAGAGCTAGTGAGAACAGACACCTTTACAGTGCCTTGCGAAAGTATTCGGCCCCCTTGAACTTTGCGACCTTTTGCCACATTTCAGGCTTCAAACATAAAGATATAAAACTGTATTTTTTTGTGAAGAATCAACAACAAGTGGGACACAATCATGAAGTGGAACGACATTTATTGGATATTTCAAACTTTTTTAACAAATCAAAAACTGAAAAATTGGGCGTGCAAAATTATTCAGCCCCCTTAAGTTAATACTTTGTAGCGCCACCTTTTGCTGCGATTACAGCTGTAAGTCGCTTGAGGTATGTCTCTATCAGTTTTGCACATCGAGAGACTGAAATTCTTTCCCATTCCTCCTTGCAAAACAGCTCGAGCTCAGTGAGGTTGGATGGAGTGCATTTGTGAACAGCAGTTTTCAGTTCTTTCCACAGATTCTCGATTGGATTCAGGTCTGGACTTTGACTTGGCCATTCTAACACCTGGATATGTTTATTTTTGAACCATTCCATTGTAGATTTTGCTTTATGTTTTGGATCATTGTCTTGTTGGAAGACAAATCTCTGTCCAAGTCTCAGGTCTTTTGCAGACTCCATCAGGTTTTCTTCCAGAATGGTCCTGTTTTTGGCTCCATCCATCTTCCCATCAATTTTAACAATCTTCCCTGTCCCTGCTGAAGACAAGCAGGCCCAAACCATGATGCTGCCACCACCATGTTTGACAGTGGGGATGGTGTGGTCAAGGTGATGAGCTGTGTTGCTTTTACGCCAAACATAACATTTTGCATTGTTGCCAAAAAGTTCAATTTTGGTTTCATCTGACCAGAGCACCTTCTTCCACATGTTTGGTGTGTCTCCCAGGTGGCTTGTGGCAAACTTTAAACAACACTTTTTATGGATATCTTTAAGAAATGGCTTTCTTCTTGCCACTCTTCCATAAAGGCCAGATTTGTGCAATATACGACTGATTGTTGTCCTATGGACAGAGTCTCCCACCTCAGCTGTAGATCTCTGCAGTTCATCCAGAGTGATCATGGGCCTCTTGGCTGCATCTCTGATCAGTCTTCTCCTTGTATGAGCTGAAAGTTTAGAGGGACGGCCAGGTCTTGGTAGATTTGCAGTGGTCTGATACTCCTTCCATTTCAATATTATCGCTTGCACAGTGCTCCTTGGGATGTTTAAAGCTTGGGAAATCTTTTGTATCCAAATCCGGCTTTAAACTTCTTCACAACAGTATCTCGGACTTGCCTGGTGTGTTCCTTGTTCTTCATGATGCTCTCTGCGCTTTTAACGGACCTCTGAGACTATCACAGTGCAGGTGCATTTATACGGAGACTTGATTACACACAGGTGGATTGTATTTATCATCATTAGTCATTTAGGTCAACATTGGATCATTCAGAGATCCTCACTGAACTTCTGGAGAGAGTTTGCTGCACTGAAAGTAAAGGGGCTGAATAATTTTGCACGCCCAATTTTTCAGTTTTTGGTTTGTTAAAAAAGTTTGAAATATCCAATAAATGTCGTTCCACTTCATGATTGTGTCTCACTTGTTGTTGATTCTTCACAAAAAAATAGAGTTTTATATCTTTATGTTTGAAGCCTGAAATGTGGCAAAAGGTTGCAAAGTTCAAGGGGGCCGAATACTTTCGCAAGGCACTGTATCTCTCTCTAGCCACCTTCAATTGCTCTTGACTCTGCATGATCTTTGATGCAGATACGTTACCAGGAATTTCCACCTTTCCCCTCCTTGTCTTGTACATGTTGTTACCCCTTGAAACGACTTTATCTTTCTATTACTAGTGAAAGGCGTTCAACCTCTTTCAACTGCCCTTTTGCCCCCCTGCACGCATGCACTCACCTCCAAACAAGCACTGACACACACACACACACCCAGGCCCAGCACACATACCCAGAGCCCCATTCCTCTTCCTGCCCTTATCTGGGTTTGTTGACTCAGAGGCTGACAGGAAGTCACACACACGTCCCTGCGGCCTCGCAGGAAGTGGTGCGTGCCGACACACGCAGGTGTTAAGTGACCGTTTAGCTGTGGCCAGAGACCTTTCTGACTCCTAGCCGGGTGGCGTGTTTTGACCCCTTTATCTAAATAAGCTGCCTGTCAACTGCCCCGGTGGTACCCTATAGGAGCGTGTGTGTGCATGTGCGTGTCCTGTGTATTGAACTGTGTGTGTGTGTGCATGTGCGTGTCCTGTGTGTGTGTGTTGGTCCTCTCAGAAAACAGAGCTCTGTCCTTGTGTGCCACTCACTACTCCTGTGATTATTCACATTATTCAATTTCCTCAACTTCAAAGCATTCAGGAGGGACAACTCTGACGCTTTGTAGTGAACGATGCATATTCACATGGAAACACGCATGCATGCACACATACACACCGTGCTCACATTAGCCCTCATTAAAATACCCAACATTTCCACAACATCCACACTAAGGTGCTTCTTGACTTCCTCTTATCTTGTTCTTTTTGAACTCTGTCTTTATCTGGGCTGTTGAAGTTAGATTCCCTTAAAGATGAACCCCTTATCTTCTCTGCAGGCCTCCTCCTCAAATATAGTTTCATGTCCTTCAAACTCATGTACATGTTCACCCTCACTCAAGTTTAGCAATACTCACAGACAGAACTTATGCAGGCAGGCGCACACACACACAATCGACCACAACTCATTCCAATACCTTAAACTTCCACATTTAGATGCAATTGTGGTCCGTTGTACAGCAAACGCATACGTTCATAACACTTGTCTTCTCTCCTTATTCTGCCTCAGTCACAACCCTAATACTGCAACTGCGCTCACAAAGCCCCCAATACAAAGACCCATCTATTTAGCCCCCCCCCCCAACAACAGAACCGCTGCTGCTGGGAAATCAAAACTGCCCAACTCCTTGGAGCAGCTTGTGATGCCCATCAGCCTTAATGCTTCATCCTCAATAAGTCGCATTCTTGAGGCCGTATTTACTCTGTTTTGGAGAAAGAATCCCCCCTCGACGGGCACACTGGAAACAAGGACAATCAACACAATCTTCAGCTAAAGTCCCTTATGAAGACCTGACGTCTAATGTGTGAGTAGAAATAGAAACACACACACACACGATACTAATTTCCAAGCAGCTTGAGGATTTATTAGCCTGTAGTGGTTTTGCCTTTGAAGTTGAAGCACATTGATATTTCCATCAATGAATAAAAAGCATGATTTTGCATAATTTTTTTTTCTTTCTCCCGGACAATTTGGCCGGTAACACGTACGTTGTTATTCTGTCCTTGTTGGGACCTAAAATGTACTTCCATTCAAAATCCTATTTTCCCTCAACCTAACTCCTCAACCTAACCCCTTACCCTAACCCTTATTGTAACCCCATGTGTAAACCTAAACCTAACCCCTAAGCTAAAAATAGTCTCCTGACTCCGCACAAAGTGCCTTTGAACGTGGGATGGCTGAAGGTGCCAGGCGCACTGGTTTGAGTGCGCCAAGAACTGCAATGCTGGTGGGTTTTTCATGCCCCACAGTTTCCTGTGTGTATCAAGAATGGTCCACTACCCAAAGGACATTCAGCCAACTTGACACAACTGTGAGAATCATTGGAGTCAATCAATCAATCAAATTGATTTCTAAAGACCTTTTAAATCAGCCGATGTCACCAAGTTCGATACAGAAACCCAGCCTAAAACCCCAAACAGCAAGCAATGCAGATGTTGAAGCCCGGTGGCTAGGAAAAACAAAGCACGGTGGCTAGGAAAGCATCCCCGTGGAATGCTTTCGACACCTTGAAGAGTCCATGCCCTGACGAATTGAGGCCCTTATGAGGGGAAAAGGGGGGTTCTTAATGTTTTATACGCTCAGAGTATACTGCCATGTAAATTACTGCCACATGCTTATTAATATTGTTTGGAAATATTCATACAAGCCACAAACTGTGCTGTCCATCAGATGAGCTGAGGCCCTTGTTTAGAAGCGAAATGATAGCTTCAAGTTCAATTTGCACATGCGCAGGACGTGACTCCGGTTACTTAGACAATAACTGGGTCCCGGGCCTGTTCTTAGTAGTTTGAATCGAGGTGTGATCCTCGCCTTTCAAGAATAACTTGCTGATAAAAACCTGATCTGGACTTGATTGTCAGTGTTTAGTTTGTCCTTCGGATTGAATTTGTGATGCAAGGTGGTTTGTAGATCTCAATCAGTCTCGACTCGCCATTAAACGTGAGCTGCGTTGGTCGCTCCTTTTGTCTTTCTGTCCATCCGTCCGTCTTCGGACAAGCTCAGCGTGGTGGTCACCTACACGTCTGCATGCCCATCACGCATAGAACTGTCGGCATGCCCATCACGCATAGAGCTGCTTCCTCTCCCTTCTCCACTCCTCTGCACTTCTTTTCTCATTCTTGGGTTGGCACCAGGGTGGTTGTGTCCTGGAACCATGGTAGCTAACCACTCAAGGTCACAAACACACACACACAAATGATCCCAACCATCAGCAATTTGGCTTCCCCTCCTCCCCCTACTGAGGCACAGGTATAGGGAACATAGGAACTCAACACTACTTTCAATAATTGGCAGACTTCATTTCTCTCCGATCGAGCAGTAGCGAGAAAGATCTCATCTTAATTGAATGTCGCTCTCGTCGCTAATCTGCCACTTTGAAAAGCGTCTTTTCAGAAGCCCGGCTGACAGGAGTGTGTATTAATCGGTCTCCTTACACCCCCACCTCTTCTTCTTCCCCATGGGTAGAAAGGTTCCTTTTGTCTTCCTCGTTCCTCTGATCAAGGGTGGTCTCCCCTCTTAAAGCCTGTTAACAAGCACTTGAGGAGAGACAATGAGGCGTGTTGTGCGCCAGTGGAGCCACAGGGCTCAGGAATGGAAGGGTTTTGCTCTGTGTGTGTGTGGGGGGGGGGATTATATGTGTGTGTGTGTGTGTGTGTGTGTGTGTGTGTGTGTGTGTGTGTGTGTGTGTGTGTGTGTGTGTGTGTGTGTGTGTGTGTGTGTGTGTGTGTGTGTGTGTGTGTGTGTGTGTGTGTGTGTGTGTGGACCACCAGGGGTGTGTGTCTTACACCGGGAGATTTAGTTGGCTGTTTAAATGTGGTTTAGTCCCTTAAGAACGGTGGACATATCTTGTGTGTGTGTTTAACTTAGCCTGCCACACAGTGACCCAAAAAGACAGCTCTTTGCGTCAACAGATCAAACCAAAGACATTCATAAAAAAGTTTAAATAACTTTAGTTACAAAGTGCTGCTGGAATATCTCTCCCCTTACACTGACAATGGAATATCCTGCAGCTGTTACGTCTCTTCAGATTCCACCTCTCCTCTTCTCCTCCTCTCCATTATGGATGTGTGTCAGGGATAGAGATGCCCAACGAGACCCGTCTGTCTGTCACGTCAGCTGTCAAAGTGTCTAGTCTGAGCTGGATTGCTGGATCCTTGCATCAGTCTTCTCACTGACTCCATTGAATAAAGAATAAATGAAGCTTCGTTCCGAATGAAAGCTTCCCATCTTTACTACTCAGTGTACAACGGAGTTTCCACAATAGCTCAAGGTGATGGTGATGGAGCTCCATGAGAGTGAGGCCCCAGACTAGACTGCCCATTTTCCTAAGGGGCTCTACCCAGGTAAAGAGGCTTTCAGGTCTTCCCCTGCTGAGGATCAAGGGGTGGAGAACAGTGGGGGTGTTCTGTTGGCTAAACAAGGGCCTCCTCAGGACTCAGGTGAATGTCACCCAACACTAGTGGGATTATAGTGAGAAACCTGTAAAGCTACACTGAGCCGTTCTTTCCTGCCTCTGTCGCTAGACCGCTGGCCATATTATATGGCAACCTGGGAGGTTCAAAATAAATCTGCTTCCAATAACAGATAAGGTATGAAGGAAAGCAGCTCAATGAGCTTTTGGATTTTATATTGGGCAGCTGTGCAAAAACAAAATCACAGACACTTCACATACACACTCGGTGTCTCTTAGTTTGGACTAATGTGGCGTAACACACACCATTATTGTTAACAAATGTAAACATATACAGTACACACAGTATTTTTCCCCACCTGCGTTGTTCGCTCTCCTCCTCACAGGAAAATAGGCCGGCTATGTGAAAGAGCCTCAAAGCACCTCTTTACAGGCCCGTTTCCCTGGTGACAAAACCCTAGCACCACTTTCTCTCTCACCACTCTGTCATAATGACAGACATTTTTCTTTTCTTTTGTTGCCATTTCTTTGTCTTCTCTCTCTCTCTCTTTCTTTCATTTGGTAGCCAATTCTCGCTCCCCGAACCACCGGGTCATTTTGTTCACGTTAAGAGTGGGATGAAGGAGGAGAGAGAAAAGAGGGGGAGACTGCGAGGGGGAGAGAGTGAATGGGAGAGTGGGTATCTCCAGGGATGGGTTATTACTTTTAAATGATCCCCCTGTCGCCCTCCCTCCATCGCTCTCTAGAAGGATGTATAAAAAGGTTATTGTGCTTCCTTTTGAAATGGCACGCTCTCTGTCTGCCTTTCATGTTCAAATGGAATTACCTCTCTGCCTGCCGTCTCCTCCCTCGTTCTCTCTTTCTCACCACCTGCTCCTTCTCACTTCCCATCATCCTCTTCCTCTTTTTAAATTTTTTTTCCACCATCTTGGATCCATAATGCAAATATCCCTCTTCTTTTGTGTTTGACCTTTTTCACCTTTGACGAGATGTTTCATTTTCTGTGTGTCTATTTCACTCTCAGCGTTGTATTATTTTTTTTTCATTAACTGCCCTATGCTTGTTTCACTATCAAAACAATCTCTCTTTCTCTCTGTCCTCTTCTTCATTCTTCTCTTTCCCTCTTTCAGAAAAGGGAGGAGGCAAGCCCCCTGGTGCTGGAGGATGGGCGGGAGCAGCTGATGTTCGAGGTGCTCTTGAACGACACTGGCTCGGCCGGCCTGGGCATCAGCCTCAAGGGCAACAAGTCCCGGGAGAAGGGCGAGGACCTGGGCATCTTCATCAAGTCCATCATTTGCGGAGGGGCCGCCTTCAAGGTACAGAAGCAGGAATGAATGGTGCTGTTTTGCTTCGGCCTTTTTTCTATCTCAATGTTTCCTTTCTCTGTTGTCTCTCTTTTCCTCTTTCCAATTCTCGCTCAGCCTGCTCTCTTTCTGTCTCTCTCTCCACCTTGGTTCCCTTTCTACTGTCGCTTTCCTTCTATCTTCCGGCTCTCTCTGTCCCATCTGTTTCTCTTTACTCTGTAAACCCCGATACTCAGCAGTCCTGTCCAGTCTGAAGCCCACATCTGTTTCAGTTCCCCTGACCTCTGACCCCTGGTGACCCCATTGACCTCGGCCCTCTGGCAGTGTGCTCAGACTTTTTTCTTAGACTTTTCTCTTTTCGGGTGGATCGGATTGAGGGCCCTTTCTAGACTCTTCCACTGAGGGCCACACTCCATCACTGTAGTGACACTTGGAGTTGATAGATACACTCTGAACTCCCCTGGTTCCCATCTCTTTCCACAGATCAGATGAAAGCAGTAGGGCAGGTGTTGTGTCCCTGTGTAGATAAGGCTTGCACTGGGAACAGGGAGATGAGGTACTTGAGCAATACTAGTACATCAGTACTTCGATGGAAGCCTCAAACTGGACTTATAAACTCTTCTCTCAGAGGTATTTGGTATCCATTAGGATCCCCATTAGGATCCCACTGCAAAAGCAGCAGCTACTCTTTCTGTCCACATGAAGCATGACATAATACATGGTACAGAACATTGTTAGTCAAGGACTGAACTACATCAATTTAAAACGTCTCACACAGTCTACATCTCAGTACATACATACTATATCTAGGTCTAATGCATAATACAGTGCAAATTACAAGACAAGATATATAAAACGGATGTTTCTCTTCAAAGTCCCCTTTTGTGCAGAAATGTATTATTTTAGTTGTTTTTTTTTAACCCTGGTTTTATTGCTAGCTTCCATGTCTTCATAGCTCGATTTAATACTGTTTTTTCCAAGCCTCTGTTCTGGACCTGGCGACTGTGAAGAGACTTCTGGATGCGCGTGTCTTGTGTTGTACCGATGAGTGTCTGAACTGTGTGCCAACTGCTTGAAGAGACAGTTTGCGACCTTCAACACATCAGTACATCACACAAAGACCAATATTGATGCTGTCAATCTCTCTTTAACTTTGAGCCAGGAGAGATTGACATGCATGTTACCGACACTGGCCCTCCGTGTACATCTAGGGGCGATACACGCTGCTTTGTTCTGGACCAACTGCAATTTACCTATACTACCAGTCAAAAGTTTGGACAGACCTACTCAGTCGAGTGTTTTTCATTATTTTTTTACTATTTTCTACATTGTATAATAGTAGTGAAGACATCAAAACTATGAAATAACACATATGGAATCATGTAGTAACCAAAAAAGTGTTAAACAAATCAAAATATATTATATATTTGAGATTCTTCAAAGTAGCCACTTCTCTCAACCAGCTTCATGAGGAATGGTTATCCAACAATCTTGAAGGAGTTCCCACATATGCTCAGCACTTGTTGGCTGCTTTTCCTTCACTCTGCGGTCTAACTCATCCAAAGCCATCTCATTTGGGTTGATTTAGGGTGTTTGTGGAGGCCAGGTCATCTGATGCAGCGCTCCATCACTCTCCTTGGTCAAATAGCCCTTACACAGCCTGGAGGTGTGTTGGGTCATTGTCCTGTTGAAAAACAAAGGATATTCCCTCTAGGAGTAAACCAGATGGGGTGGCGTATCCTTGCAGAATGCTGTCGTAGCCATGCTGGTTAAGTGTGCCTTGAATTCTAAATAAATCACTGACAATGTCACCAGCAAAGCACCCCAAACCATCACACCACTTCCTCCATGCTTCACGGTGGGAACCGTTTACCTTCTCTGCGTCTCAGACACGGCAGTTGGAACCATAAATCAAAATTTGGACTCATCAGACCAAAGGACAGATTTCCAGTGATCTAATGTCCATTGTTCGTGTTTCTTGGCCCAAGCAAGTCTCTTCTTATTATTGGTATTATTAGTAGTGGTTTCTTTGCAGCAATTTGACCATAAAGGCCTGATTCACGTAGTCTCCTCTGAACAGTTTATGTTGATGTGTCTGTTACTTGAACTCTGTCAAGCATTTATTTTGGCTGTTATCTGAGGTGCAGTTAACTCAAATGAATGTATCCTCTGCAAATCAAAGACAATTTTATTGGTTACATACACGTGTTTAGCAGATATTATTGCGGGTGTAGCGAAATGCTTGTGCTTCTACCTCTGACAGTGTAGTAATATCTAACAAGTAATATCTAACAGTTAAACAACATACCGAAAATACACGTACATCAGTAACGCTTGTCGTCTGGGGAAGGAGAGGAGGACCAAGGTGCAGCGTGGTAAGTGTTCATATTATTTAATGAAATATGCAACACTAGACAAAACAACAAACACGACAAACAGTCCTGAAATGTGAAACAAAAACACTAAACAGGAAACAACCACCCACAAAACACAATGGAAAACAGGCCATCTAAATATGGTTCTTAATCAGGGACAACGATTGACAGCTGCCTCTGATTGAGAACCATACCAGGCCAAACACAGAAATAGAAAATCATAGACAAACTAACATAGACAACCCACCCAACTCACGCCCTGACCATACCAAAACAAAAGACAAATCAAAGGAACTAAGGTCAGAATGTGACAACATCTAAGTAAGGAATGGATTAAGGATATATATACATAAATCAGAGCGGCGTTGGACTAAGGTAGCGGCATAGTACAGAGTACAGTATATATATATATATATGAGATGCTTGATGCGATATTTACAAACAATTCAAGTGACTAAGATGCTGTAGAATAGTATAGAGTACAGTTTACACATATGAGATGAGTAATGCAAGATACAGAGACATTATTAAAGTGGCTAGTGTTTCATTTCCTTAAAGTGGCCAGTGATTCCTAATCTATGTCTATAGGCAGCAGCCTCTGATGTGCTAGTGATGGCTGTTTAGCAGTCTGATGGCCTTGAGACAGAAGCTGTTTTTCAGTCTCTCGGTCCCAGCTTTGATGCACCGGTACTGACCTCGCCTTCTGGATGATAGCGGGGTGAACAGGCAGTGGCTCGGGTGGCTGACGTCTTTTTGGCCTTCCTATGGCATCGGGTGCTGTAGGTATCAAGAAGGGCGGGAAGTTTGCCCCCAGTAATGCGTTGGGCAGACCACACCACCCTCTGGAGAGCTTTGTGGTTGTTGGAGGTGCAGTTGCTGTACCAGGCGGTGATACAGCCCGACAGGATGCTCTCAATTGTGCATCTGTAAAAGTTTGTGAACTTGATGCTTTCCACCTTCTCCATTGCGGTCCCATCGACATGGATAGGGGGGTGCTCCCTCTGCAGTTTCCTGAAGTCCACGATCATCTCCTTAATTTTGTTGACGTTGAGAGGTTATTTTCCTGGCACCACACTCCCAGAGCCCTCACCTCCTCCCTATAGGCTGTCTCATCGTTGTTTGGTAATCAAGCCTACCACCGTAGTCTGCATAATTGATGATTGAGTTGGAGGCATGCTTGCCACGCAGTCATGGGTGAACAAGAGGGGGCTGATCACTCTGGGTCTTCCTTTCCTATGGCAGTCCTCATGAGAGCCAGTTTCATCATAGTGCTTGATGGTTTTGGCGACTGCACTGTTTTTCGACATTTTCCAAATTGACTGACCTTCATGTCTTAAAATAATGATGGACTGTCGTTTCTCTTTGCTTATTTGAGCTGTTCTTGCCGTAATATGGACCTGGTCTTTTACCAAATAGGGCCATCTTCTGTATACCAACCCTACCTTGTCACAACACAACTGAGTGTCTCAAACGCATTAAGAAGGAAATAATTTCCACAAATGAACTTCTAACAAGGCACACCTGTTAATTGAAATGCATTCCAGATGACTACCTCATGAAGCTGGTTGAGAGAATTCCAAGACTGCAAATCTGTCATCAAGGCAAAGGGTAGCTACTTTGAAGAATCTCAAATATAAAATATATTTGGATTTGTTTCACACTTTTCTGTTTACTACATGATTCCATATGTGTTATTTCCTAGTTTTGATATCTTCACCATTATTCTACAATGTAGAAAATAGTAAAAATAAAGAAAAACTCTGAAAAGAGATCTATCTCCTCTTCTGGTTGCCTTCTCAAAATGTTTTAGTCTAAACCTTTTTCAAAAACAAGAAACAGGGAAGAAAGGGGATTGAGAGAGATTTAAAAAAGGCAAACTTGGAGCGAGAGAAAGTTGATGAGATATTTTAGCATAAATTGAAAGTGTGTATGTTTGGGGGGCTGAGGTGTGTATGTGTGCGCGTGTCTCTCTCTTCTTGTGTGTTGCATGTGCGTGTTGCTCGTTGTCACAGGCTCTCTCCCTGCGCTGTGTGTGTGTGTGAATGCTAATTGAAAACTCTAAAGAGGCTAGCTAATGAGCGTGTGCAGGGAGGGCTGAGACAATCCATCTGTCCCCAGTGTCTCTCTCTCTGGCTGTCTCTCTACAGGCAGCCAGGGGAGGAGAAGCCACAGCCTCACACTGAAACTGGGACCTAACCCAATTCTGACAGTGTTTGTGTGTTTTTGTTTGTTTTTGTGTGGGGGGGAGGGTTACTATTCTTGTGGGGACCAGAAGTCATGTGGAAGTCAGTTTCCTTGTGAGGACCAGAAGTTGAGACATTTTGCTGGTCCCCACAAGGAAAGAGGGTTAGGGTTAGATACATTTTTGAATTTATTTAACTTTAGGGTTAGAATTGAGGTTAGGTTTAGACGTCGACCGATTAATCGGAATGGCCGATTTAATTAGGGCCGATTTTCAAGTTTTTGGATATATTTTGGACACCGATTTTGCCTATTTTTTATTTTTATATATATATATTTTTTTACACCTTTAAAAAAATAACTACAACCTAAAACTTCTTACCTGGGAATATTGAAGACTCATGTTAGAAGGAACCACCAGCTTTCATATGTTCTCATGTTCTGAGCAAGGAACTTAAACGTTAGCTTTCTTACATGGCACATATTGCACTTTTACTTTCTTCTCCAACACTTTGTTTTTGCATTATTTAAACCAAATTGAACATGTTTCATTATTTATTTGAGGCTAAATTTATTTTATTGATATATTATATTAAGTTAAAATAAGTGTTCATTCAGTATTGTTGTAATTCTCATTATTACAAATACATTTTAAAATCTGCTTTTTTTGGTCCTCCAATAATCGATATCGGTATCGGCACTGAAAAATCGGTTGACCTCTAGTTAGGTTTGGTGTTATGGTTAGGAAAAATTTGATTTTTTTGTTGTTGTTTTTTAAAATTTTACCCCTTTTTCTTCCCAATTTCGTGGTATCCAATTGTTTAGTATCAACTATCTTGTCTCATCGCTACAACTCCCGTACGGGCTCGGGAGAGATGAAGGTTGAAAGTCATGCGTCCTCCGATACACAACCCAACCAAGCCGCACTGCTTCTTAACACATCGCACATCCAACCAGGAAGCCAGCCGTACCAATGTGTCGGAGAAAACACTGTGCACCTGGCAACCTTGGTTAGCGTGCACTGCACCCGGCCCGCCACAGGAGTCGCTGTTGCACGATAAGACAAGTACATCCCTACCAGCCAAACCCTCCCGAACTCGGACGACGCTAGGCCAATTGTGCGTCGCCCCACGGACCTCCCGGTTGCGGCCGGTTACAACAGAGCCTGGGCGCGAACCCAGAGTCACTGGTGGCACAGCTGGCGCTGAACCACTGCGCTACCTGGGAGGCCTGGAAAAATAGGATTTTAAAAATCAATTGTTTGGTCCCCACAAGGATAGTGAAACAAACGTGTGTGTTTGTGTCTGACTTCCTGTTTGTGCATGTCTAAAGGTGTGTGTGTGTGCGCTTGCTCACACACGTATGTGTAATTCTCTGTGTGTGTGTGTGGGCTTCTGCTTGCCTGTACGTGTTACTTGGTGTGTGTGCTTGCTTGCATGTCTTTGAAATTGTGTGTGATCTGATAGGATCAGAAGGTTATTGGTGGTGTGAGAGGTCAGGGCCCGGCGCGGGCTGCTTAATGACTGAGGTCAGTGGTGACTAATGGCTTGATGGGGCTGGTGGCACTGGGGAGTCTTTAGTACCTCTGGCCATGTCTCTGTATGTCGGTCTCTCTCACTATATATATATGTGTGTGTGTGTGTGTGTGTGTGTGTGTATGTATATATATATAAATAATATATATATATATATATATGTATATGTATGTATATATACACACACATGTATGCATATACACACACACACACACACATATATATATATATATGCACACACATATATGCATATACATACACACATATATGCATATACACACACACATATGTGTGTGTGTCTTGGTCTCTATAACAGTAGCTACTACATACAAATTATCTCTCTCTCTCTCCACCTCCTTGTCTCTCTCTCCTTAATTTCTCCATGCCTCTTTCACTCTATCATTGTTCCTACCCCTCTCTTTCTCTCTCACTGCTCTCCCCCACCTCTACTATTTCCCACCGACTCCCCTCTCCAGGACGGCCGCCTGCGGGTCAACAACCAGCTGATTGTGGTGAACGGCGAGGAGCTGCTGGACCTCTCCAACCACGTCGCTATGGAGACCCTACGCCACTCCATGTCCTGGAAGGGCAATCCCCGCGGCACCATCCAATTGGTGCTCCTCCGCGCCGCCCCCTCATCTGGCTCCGCCCACAGCGCCAACGCACAGGTACGCTAAGAACAGGGCACAGGGACAACGATCGCCACGGTTCACTACTTCGCTGGCAAGCCTCTGACCCGAGGGGTCTCCGATACAGGCACAGATATATGCAGGGCTCAGCGCAAAGCTATACACTTAGTGATATACACAGGTACACAACGCAAGGGAACTTGCATAGTCCAACACTCGGTAACATACACAAACACATGCAAGGAGCACACAGCAAGGTACAGAGCAACACACACAGATACTCTAAAGGCACACACGTAGCCACTCACCCGACAACATACGCATCAGCAACACACATGCCTATGCAGAGAGCATAAGGGTGCTGACAGGGGCAATGTACGGTGACTTACACAGACACGAAAAAACACACAACCACTTAGACAGAAACAGAGACACACAGGGATCCAACTACACACACAACCAGGACCTGATGCGACATCACCACCGCAGGCTCTCGGGAGGACTTTGAGAGAACACACACATGTTTGTGCGGATATTTATATATATATATATGTGTGTGTGTGTGTGTGTGCATTTACTGATACGTGTGTATCTATGTGAGGTGTGTGTGTGTGTGTGTGTGTGCAGCATTAACTCTTTCCCCTTCCCAAACTTTTCCCTCTTCCCACAATGACCACCTTCATACAGGCAATGACTGTTAACCAGAAACCCACTGTGACAAAAACAATGTCTGTGCACTACTTATAAATAATGAATTGCGTATTAATGACCATTATTAAGAAGTTACCACTAATTTTGTAGACAATAGTTGTAACTCACAAAAATGTTTCACTGTCTTCAAATCTTTGTCTGCAATGCTATTGACAATCGGGTAATATTACCATTATCCCTGAAATGCTTGTTAAACCTGTTCTGTTCCTTGTATTTGCTAATTTATTTATTTTCATTATTTTTGTGTTGTTCATTTGTCAAGCAACTAGTCACTCAATGTTATGGTTTTAATCTCACAATAGTCCTTTGTTCAATAAAAAGTCTTCCTCTTGCATGCTGTCTGTTTCACTGTGGTGGGGGTGGTGATTCCTTTCTAATGGCTAGTACTCCTTTCCTCTCTTTCCCTGATGTTTATATACCTATCCATCTCTCTTTGGAATGATTTGTTTCCATCTTTGTCTCATTCTCACTCTGGCCTTATTCTTTCTCTCTCTCCGCTGGGTATCGTCCCTTATCCCACATACCGACCCCTAACACACACAGTCAAGTGACTCGCTGAGTCTCATCTAAAGAAGCCAAAGAAATGTGGAAAAACCAATTTCCAACTTAGTGATGGTCACGTTTTCTACTACTGTGTAGTTTACTGCACTATCCTCTTTCTATGAGTATATGCACTTCAGAATTCCACGGTCAGAAAGGGAAGAGCAGTATGTAAGCGGCTATAGCAATATGACAGAAAAGGAAGAGCAGTATGTAAGCGGCTATAGCAATATGACAGAAAAGGAAGAGCAGTATGTAAGCGGCTATAGCAATATGACAGAAAAGGAAGAGCAGTATGTAAGCGGCTATAGCAATATGACAGAAAAGGAAGAGCAGTATGTAAGCGGCTATAGCAATATGACAGAAAAGGAAGAGCAGTATGTAAGCGGCTATAGCAATATGACAGAAAAGGAAGAGCAGTATGTAAGCGGCTATAGCAATATGACAGAAAAGGAAGAGCAGTATGTAAGCGGCTATAGCAATATGACAGAAAAGGAAGAGCAGTATGTAAGCGGCTATAGCAATATGACAGAAAAGGAAGAGCAGTATGTAAGCGGCTATAGCAATATGACAGAAAAGGAAGAGCAGTATGTAAGCGGCTATAGCAATATGACAGAAAAGCGGACTCATGACAATATAATACAGACAGACTGCCATACTTAGTTGTTTTTTGCACTACTACCAATTATTTTGTTTTTTGTTACTGATTTGTTCGCATTCTCAGTTAATAAATGTAGGGGCGAACTCGGTCTTGCTTTTAAACTTCCTCTTGAAAGTTGGAAATTGGGTAGTGTATCATCACTTCCTCTTGTCACGTTAGTCATTATATACCTTGGAGAGCTATTTTATAATTTATCAGAAATGTCCAGATTAACTAGATCATGTCAGCTAAAAAAATAGTTTTTGTGACACGTGCGCACGGGTGGCGCGGGATGTTCCCCAATGCTAGGGGGGGGGGGGGCCCCCCCGAGTAAAAAAATAAGTTTGATTCCCAGCCCTAGTGAACAGCTGTACCTTGGTTAATCACAACAGCCATTCAGAAGCATTGTGAACCGTGACGAGGTAGCTATTAGTGGAAGAAGAAAGACTAGAAAAAAATGAACTATTACGGTGTTAATGGCTGATGGTAGGGTATAATGGAGGGGCAGGGTGGAGAATGAGATGAGACAGCAGGGGGTTATGGGATTAAATGGGTGTGACCAATGACCCGCCCCTTTTGTGTCCTCCTGTCAGTCTCTCCTTGGCCACACCAAGTGGTGCGGTCTTAGGAAATTGGCATGGAAAATTGTGTATGTGGGTGCAAGATCCCTACCCCACATCCTTCCAAATCGGCAGAAAAAGACATTGTGTTTGTGCTCCCTCAGAGCCTGTAGGAAAATTGTATAACTGCCAGTGTAGTTCTCACTGCATATCTCGGTAGGCCTCAGCCTATGTTCACTCAGCAATCCACACACACACCAGGTCTAATCTTATCACACCACGAGACCCCAAGATGAAAGACCAAAGCCTTGAGGGTAGCTCCAGGACCCCCACCTCTCTCTCTCTCTCTCTCTCTCGCTCACCCTACCCAACTCCGAGGAGCGGGTGTTGGGGGACACCGTGTGCGTTTGGTGGGGTGTTCCTCCATAGCCTCATTGTGTTGACCAGCAGGTTCTTATTGTTCTGCGGATTAGGATGTGAGCTCCTCTCTGGCTTCTTTGATGGCTCTGCCTGGCTGTCAAAGCCCCATGAGACAGATGGGTGGATGGAGCAGTACCGTGTGTGTGTGTGTGTGTGTGTGTGAGAGCCGTTCTGACAGACTAAGATGTGTGTGTGTGTGACAGTAATACATGTAAAGAGCTGTGGTTTGCCGGCTAATGATACCATTGGGAACGTGTGTGACTGCACGCAGGAACAAAAGCACAACGGACACCCCCCAAAGCCTAACTCACACACTGTGCTACCGAACGCACACAATGAAAATCCCCTTTGATATGAGGATGATGGCCTAATGAAAAGAGTTATCACATAGAGACGGTGAGCGTGCAACACCACCACTGCTCATTACATATAATGTGTCGATGATGCAAAGCCCATAGCCACACACCCACAGAGTTCGAGAGAGACTGGGTGTGGGTGATTTTGTGTCTATCCATTTATTTGTGTGTGTGTGTGACAGCTGTAGATCCCACCACACATCGCTCTCAAAGGAGAGTCATATCTTATCTGCGGTACATCTCACTTTGCCACCAGCCCTTCCTATCTGTCTGGTTGCGTCCCAAATGGTGTCCTATTCCCTACATCGCACGCTACTTTTGACCGGGGCCCAGAGGGTGCTTTTCCGCCTGTTCCTCTGTGGCGGTGGACACTGTTCGATAACATGCCTGTCATCAGCACGAGGGATTCATGTAGTTACGCTATTTATGAACCCTCAACCAAACAGTCTCAGTGGCGCTATTGTCCTCTCACTGATGAAACACAATGAAAGCCAATGGGAAGATGTCCGTTATGTTTTCAATATGAAATAGGTAGAGTTCTTGTACAGTGCATCAGGTAGAGTGTGTGTATAGTGCATTGATTCTGTGCAATAGCCGTTCAGAAACTGACACTACTTCCATGCGAGCCAGTGCATGCCGCCGCCAGATAAGCTTGAAAATCGATAGACCAAATAAGCGATTTGATTACTTCCTGTGGTCTCTCATGAGAGCATGAGGAAGATTCCGACTGAAGTCAATGGAAGAGTGGCACACTCTCATTCACTGGCGTGTTGAGTTTCTCGGTTTTCAAGCTTCTCTGACGCTAGCCCACTGTGGCTCGAACGGAAGTAGAACGATAGTGGGTAAGCGGCTACTGTGTCTCCGACTGTAGTCATAGATATAGTACTCTGATTCTCAAAGATATTCTATGATCGTAAGTACACTTCAGCACGACATATGTGCATATATGCACTTATTGTCCTCATACCTTTTCAATTAAAAATCACATATATATTTTTATCACTCTGATTTAATGTCCAGTGTCATCCTTCTCATATTTTATATACGTACCTTTTACATACCTCTCACATGAAAACTTAAAAACACATTCAATGTGCATCCATTGTGGGAAAACTCTGGGCCATTCCAAGTCAAGTGATCAGGAAAAACTCCCTAGGAGCAGGAAAAACTCCCTTGGCCCTAATGCAATGCACTGACCTCTGCTCCTCTCCCCCTGGCTGTGACAGGAGAGCCAGGAGGCGGCTTGCCACCAGATCCCAGACGGCCCCTCCGGAACCCCGGCTCTAGCTGCAGCCCTGGAGTCCCACCACCACAGCAACGGTCCCAGCCCCCAGCCGTCCATGGTCCCAGCTTTGGAGGTGAGAGGACACAGTAGGGCCTGAACTAGGGAAGAGATGAGCACACTCATACTGGTGCTTGACTTACACACCCAGATGAATATAGTATACACACAGACGCAAACATTCACACTTGCCATAAAAACAAACAGTGTACAGCGGCTTTATCACAACAGTTATATACCCTGAACAAAAATATAAACGCAACATGTAAAGTGTTGGTCCCATATTCCATGAGCTGAAATGTTCCATACCCAGAAAATATGTTTATATTTTGTGCACAAATTTGTTTATATCCCTGTTAGTGAGCATTTCTCCTTTGCCAAGATAATCCATCGACATAACAGGTGTGGCATATCAAGAATCTGATTAAACAGCTTGATCATTGCACAGGTGCACCTTGTGCTGGGGGACAATAAAAGGCCACTCTAAAATGTGCAGTTTTGTCACAAAACACAATGCTACATATGGATCAAGTTTTGAAGGCGATTGCAATTGGCATGCTGACTGCAGGAATGTCCACTAGAGATATTGCCAGATAATTGAATGTTCATTTCTCTACCTTAAGCCACCTCCGTTGTTTTAGAGAATTTGGCAGTATGTCCAACCGGTCTCAACTGCAGACCACGTGTATGGCGTCATGTGGGTGACTGGTTGTGAACAAGGTGTCCCATGGTGGCGGTGGGGTTATGATATGGGCAGGCATAAACTAAGGACAACGAACACAATTGTATTGTATCAATGGTAATTTGAATGCACAGAGATGACGAGAGCCATTGTCATGCATGATAATGCATGTCACAAGCATCTGTACACAATTCCTTATACAAACTGTAACTAGGTCAAATTTTTCAAATTGTTACATGTTGTTTTTATATTTTTGTACAGTGTCTGTTAATATATAAACTCAGCAAAAAAGAAACGTCCCTTTTCAGGACCCTGTCTTTGGGTGGGTTTGTGCCCATAGGCGACGTTGTTGCCGGTGATGTCTGGTGAGGACCTGCCTTACAACAGGCCTACAAGCCCTCAGTCCAGCCTCTCTCAGCCTATTGCGGACAGACTGAGCACTGATGGAGGGATTGTGCGTTCCTGGTGTAACTCGGGCAGTTGTTGTTACTGTCCTGTACCTGTCCCGCAGGTGTGATGTTCGGATGTACTGATCCTGTGCAGGTGTTGTTACACGTGGTCTGCCACTGCGAGCATGATCAGCTGTGCGTCCTGTCTCCCTGTAGCGCGGTCTTTAGCATCTCACAGTACGGCCATTGCAATTTATTGCCCTGGCCACATCTGCAGACCTCATGCCTCCTTGCAGCTTGCCTAAGGCACGTTTACGCAGATGAGCAGGGACCCTGGGCATCTTTCTTTTGGTGTTTTTCAGAGTCAGTAGAAAGGCCTCTTTAGTGTCCTAACTTTTCATAACTGACCTTAATTGCCTACCGTCTGTAAGCTGTTAGTCTCTTAACGGCCGTTCCACAGGTGCATTTTCATTCATTGTTTATGGTTCATTGAACAAGCATGGGAAACAGTGTTTAAACCCTTTACAATGAAGATCTGTGAAGTTATTTGGATTTTTACTAAATATCTCTGAAAGACAGGGTCCTGAAAAAGGGATGTTTCTTTTTATGCTGAGTTTCTATGTGTGTGTGTGTGTGTGTGTGTGTGTGTGTGTGTGTGTGTGTGTGTGTGTGTGTGTGTGTGTGTGTGTGTGTGTGTGTGTGTGTGTGTGTGTGTGTGTGTGTGTGTGTGTGTGTGTGTGTGTGTGTGTGTGTGTGTGTGTGTGTGTGTGTGTGTGTGTGTGTGTGTGTGTGTGTGTGTGTGTACACTACCCTTTAAAAGTTCGTGGTCACTTAGACATTTCCCTGTTTTTGAAAGAAAAACTTGTTTTTGGTCCATCAAAATAACATGAACATGATCAGAAATACAGACGCCTCACAAGTCCTCAACTGGCAGCTTCATTAAATAGTACCCGCAAAACACCAGTCTCAACATCAACATGGAAGAGGCGACTCCGGGATGATGGAAAGAAAAGCCATATCTCAGATTGGCCAATAAAAATAAAAGATTAAGATGGGCAAAAGAACCTAGAAGGCCTGCATCCCAGAGTTACCTCTTCACTGTTTACGTTGAGACTGGTGTTTTGTGGGTACTATTTAATGAAGCTGTCAGTTGAGGACTTGTGAGCTGTCTGTTTCTCAAACTAGACACTTTAATGTACTTGTCCTCTTGCTCAGTTGTACACCGGGGCCTCCTACTTCTCTTTCTATTCTGGTTAGGGCCAGTTTGTGCTGTTCTGTGAAGGGAGTAGTACACAGCGTTGTACAAGATCTTCAGTTTCTTGGTAATTTCTCGCATGGAATAGCCTTCATTTCTCAGAACAAGAATAGACGGACGAGTTTCAGAAGAATGTTTCTTTCTTTCTGTCCATTTTGAGCCTGTAATAAACCCACAAATGCTGATGCTCCAGATACTCAACTAGTCTAAAGAAGGCCAGTTTTATTGCTTCTTTAATCAGGACAACAGTTTTCAGCTGTGCTAACATAATTGCAAAAGGGTGTTCTAATGATCAATTAGCCTTTTAAAATGACCAACTTGGATTAGCTAACACAACGTGCCAGTGGAACACAGGGTGATGGTTGCTGATAATGGGCCTCTATACATCTATGTAGATATTCCATAGAAAGTCAGCCGCTTCCAGCTACAATTGTCATTTACAACATTAACAATGTCTGCACTGTATTTCTAATCAATTTTAGGTTATTTTAATGGACAAAAAAATGTGCTTTCTTAAAAAATCAAGTACATTTTCTAAATGACCCCAAACCTTTGAACAGTAGTATACATGCATACATACATACATACATACATACATACATACATACATACATACATACATACATACATACATATATATATATATATATATATATATATATATATATATATATATATATATAATATAAAAATAAAGAAAAATAAAGAAAAAATGAGTAGTTGTGTCAAAACGTTTTACTGGTACAAATCAAACTATATATATATAGTACCAGTAAAAAAATCAAATATATATATATATATATATATGTGTATATATATATATATATATATTTTTTTTTTTTTTTTTTTTTTTTTTTTAAAATTTTTTTACTGGTACTATATATATATATAGTTTGATTAATTACAAATTTTTTCTTTATTTTTACTATTTTCTATGTTGTAGAATAATAGTGAAGACATCAAAACTATGAAATAACACATGGAATCATGTAGTAAACAAAATAAATGTTAAACAAATCAAAATATATTTTAGATTCTTCAAAGTAGCCACCTTTTGCCTTGATGACAGCTTTGCACACTCTTGACATTCTCTCAACCAGCTTCATGAGGTAGTCAAATGGAATGCATTTCAATTAACAGATTTAACCTATTAATTTGTGGAATTTCTTTCCTTCTTAATGTGTTTGAGCCAATCAGTTGTGTTGTGACACGGTAGGGGTGGTATACATTTACATTACATTTACATTACATTTAAGTCATTTAGCAGACGCTCTTATCCAGAGCGACTTACAAATTGGTGCATTCACCTTACGACATCCAGTGGAACAGCCACTTTACAATAGTGCATCTAAATCTTTTAAGGGGGGGGGGGTGTGAGAAGGATTACTTTATCCTATCCTAGGTATTCCTTAAAGAGGTGGGGTTTCAGGTGTCTCCGGAAGGTGGTGATTGACTCCGCTGTCCTGGCGTCGTGGGGGAGTTTGTTCCACCATTGGGGGGCCAGAGCAGCGAACAGTTTTGACTGGGCTGAGCGGGAACTGTACTTCCTCAGTGGTAGGGAGGCGAGCAGGCCAGAGGTGGATGAACGCAGTGCCCTTGTTTGGGTGTAGGGCCTTATCAGAGCCTGGAGGTACTGAGGTGCCGTTCCCCTCACAGCTCCGTAGGCAAGCACCATGGTCTTGTAGCGGATGCGAGCTTCAACTGGAAGCCAGTGGAGAGAGCGGAGGAGCGGGGTGACGTGAGAGAACTTGGGAAGGTTGAACACCAGATGGGCTGCGGCGTTCTGGATGAGTTGTAGGGGTTTAATGGCACAGGCAGGGAGCCCAGCCAACAGCGAGTTGCAGTAATCCAGACGGGAGATGACAAGTGCCTGGATTAGGACCTGCGCCGCTTCCTGTGTGAGGCAGGGTCGTACTCTGCGGATGTTGTAGAGCATGAACCTACAGGAAGGGGCCACCACCTTGATGTTAGTTGAGAACGACAGGGTGTTGTCCAGGATCACGCCAAGGTTCTTAGCGCTCTGGGAGGAGGACACAATGGAGTTGTCAACCGTGATGGCGAGATCATGGAACGGGCAGTCCTTCCCCGGGAGGAAGAGCAGCTCCGTCTTGCCGAGGTTCAGCTTGAGGTGGTGATCCGTCATCCACACTGATATGTCTGCCAGACATGCAGAGATGCGATTCGCCACCTGGTCATCAGCAGGGGGAAAGGAGAAGATTAATTGTGTGTCGTCTGCATAGCAATGATAGGAGAGACCATGTGAGGTTATGACAGAGCCAAGTGACTTGGTGTATAGCGAGAATAGGAGAGGGCCTAGAACAGAGCCCTGGGGGACACCAGTGGTGAGAGCGCGTGGTGAGGGGACAGATTCTCGCCACGCCACCTGGTAGGAGCGACCTGTCAGGTAGGACGCAATCCAAGCGTGGGCCGCGCCGGAGATGCCCAACTCGGAGAGGGTGGAGAGGAGGATCTGATGGTTCACAGTATCGAAGGCAGCCGATAGGTCTAGAAGGATGAGAGCAGAGGAGAGAGAGTTAGCTTTAGCAGTGCGGAGCGCCTCCGTGATACAGAGAAGAGCAGTCTCAGTTGAATGACTAGTCTTGAAACCTGACTGATTTGGATCAAGAAGGTCATTCTGAGAGAGATAGCAGGAGAGCTGGCATAGTATACAGAAGATAGCCCTATTTGGTGAAAGACCAAGTCCATATTATGGCAAGAACAGCTCAAATAAGCAAAGAGAAACAACAGTTCAATTACTTTAAGACAGTCAATACGGAAAGTGTGTGTGTGTATTCTGTACATGTTTCATGAGACGTACAGAGTTGGCCTTGCTCAGCTAAATGAAGTATGGATCCATTATTCAAGGAGAATCAGTTGCATTCATTTCCATTGTGTATGTGCTTGCGTGCACACAGTTGAAAATCTATCCCTCAATACTGTTTGTCTCCATCAGTTGATTGAGTGTGTTTAGGTCTACTGCATTACTCTCCTAGGCAGGCAGTCTTACAGACAACTAGCATTGACACAGCTTCCAACGCAATGGCTGTATACCAAATGGCACCCATCGGGCTCAGAAGTATTGCACTATATAGGAAATAGGGTGCCATTTGGGACATATCCAATGCCTCCTGTCTCAGTGGCCCTTCATGAAAAGTGATGACTGCGTTAGCTCCAGCCAGAGGAAGACATATGTCTCCTCTTATAACAGGACTATCACTTTTGCCAAATGTGATCCTGCATTTACATGGCATAGACCTCATTCATGTGTCTGAGATTTCCTGTATGCGTGACACAGTAGTAGTAGAGTAGAAGTTGCCAGTCAGCACTGATCTAGGTTCAGCTTAACCACCCTCAATCTTAACCGTCGTCTTTAGGGCGATAGACTCAAAACTGGTCTTAGATTAAACACCCCATCCTACTCTTTTAAAGGTACTGGTCACTGGTGGAATTTCTGATTGATATGTGTCTGTCTGTGCTGTTTGTCCATATCCTCTCCCCGTCCAGCTCCTCCCACTAACGGTGGCTACGCCCATCACGAGGAAGAGGAGGCGATAGAGGAGGATTTTCCCCTCGACACCTTCGTCTGGCTCCGTGGAGGAGACGAACGCTAAACTCCCATGCACAACACAACCTCACCGGAGGTCATTACACTGTGGCCCTGTTTGAATTCCAGACCAGGTCAAAAGTAGTGCACTAAATAGGGAATAGATTGCCATTTGGGACGCGTTCCTTTAAAATTATACATTGGTCATATTCATTAGTGTACATCAAAGCAAAAAAAATCTGCACGAAAACAAACATGCTTCCATTTGGTTCCTAGTGAATACGACCATGATTGGATAGGTGGACGCATGGGTTCCACCACGTACTGTAGCTTTCACCTGTCCAGTCCTTTCGAATAAGTGATGCATGATTCAGCTCAGATCATGACACAACTATGTTATACACTGAGTATACAACACATTAAAAACACCTGCTCTCCATGACAGACTGACCAGGTGAATCCAGGTGAAAGCTATTATCCCTTACTAATGGCACTTTGCTCAGTGTAGATGAAGTATATGGTTGTAGGTGCCAGGTGTACCAGTTTGTGTCAAGAACTGCAGCTCTGGTGGGTTTTTCATGCTCAACAGTTTCCCGTGTGTATCAAGAATGGATCTACCACCCAAAGGACATCCAGCCAACTTGACACAACTGTGGAAAGGATTGGTGTCAACGTGGGCCAGCATATATATATATATATTGAAAACTCAACTTAGATAAATTGCAATGAAAATCTTTAGTCGCAAAACTTACTGTTATTTTCCAGTCCATTTAAATGTTGAGCTCGAGGTGATTTAATCCTCTAACCGCTAGAGTGTCCCAAGTTAGGTGGTGTCCCATGTTGGGGGAAAATTAGCTAATACATGTGTAAGATTTGAATATATGTGTTTAGGTGGCCCACTGCCACCACTACAAAAAATATTTTGTAAATGTTGTTGTATAATCATTTTTTGCCAAGACATTCTTTTAAATGGACTGTCATTAGCTCAATGACTGGAAGTCTATAGAAACAGCTACAATGTTATTGCTCTAATGCTAGTAGCAATGCACCCCCCCACCCCCCACTACCCTTGCCACCACTGCTGGAAAAGAAGTAACACTAGAAGTATATTTACATAAAATACACTATGAAAGCGAGGTTAAACATTAAAATAGGACATAACAAACGTACAGGCTACAATGTTAGTAGTGTTGATTATAATCTGTGGTGGTTTTTCTCAGTGAGCGGAACAAGACTCCCTATTCTCCTGAGGGTCCCCTTCACCCAGACACACAGAGAGCACAGCAACCCAGGCAGACGGACTACCCTCAGACAAGGAACTCTTAAGAGCACGGACCTGGGTGAGCACACAGTGTTGCACACATGCACTCTTATTCCGATATGGAGGGATTTCAGTGCCAACCGAAATTGCATTTGAATTCCATAGTTTTTAATTGGTATTGAATTTGAATTTATTATTTTTTAATTGGTAATGCACAAATTGAATAATTTCATTCATAAATTCAGTATTGTATTTCATGATTTGAAACGGACTTGAATGAATATTGCATTCAGTTTAAAAATCACTTTTCAAAAAAAGATTTATATTGAATTTCTGTTTGCTGATGTCAATGTTGTGAACGTAGTGCCCTATGGTGGGGTTATGGTATGGGCAAGCATAAGCTACGGACAATGAGCACAATTGTATTTGATCGATGGCAATTTGAATGCACAAAAATAACGTGCCGAGATCCTGAGGCCTATTTATTTTATTTTAAAATATCTATGACCAACAGATGCATATCTGTATTCCCAGTCATGAAATCCATAGATTAGGGCCTATTGAATTAATTTCAATTGACTGATTTCCTCTAATGAGTGTCTGTCACTCAGTAAAATCAATGAAACTATTACATGTTGTGTAAATATTTTTGTTATTATATATAATATATGTGTGTGTGTGTGTGTGTATAACGAGTAGGTGTGCAAACATTTCACTGTAACCAATGTTTTTAACAAATCAAATCAAAGTATATTTTATATTTGAGATTCTTCAAAGTAGCCACCCTTTGCCTTGATGACAGCTTTGCCCAGTCTTGGCATTCTCTCAACCTGCTTCACCTGGAACGCTTTTCCAACAGTCTTGAAGGAATTCCCACATATGCTGAGCACTTGTTGGCCCTTGTTGACCCTTCCACTGTCCACCATGCATACAACATCTGTAAGGTCCCTATTGCATTCCAAGCACAGATTCAACATTAACACATGGGCCCATTGTAATGGTCTTATAATGTTATGTTAAGGCACGCATATGACATGAAATGTTTGCCAATTTTTTTAACATGATATATTTTGGGGGGTATTTTACCCTCTTTTTCACCCAATTTCAATTATGATCTTGTCTCGTCGCTCCCCAACAGACTCGGTAGAGGCGAAGGTCGAGGAATTCGTTCCCCGAAACATGACCAGAGTGTCAGAGTTAACGCACCGAAGTCAGCCTGCAGGCGCCCGGCACGCCACAAGGAGTCGCTAGAGCGCAATGAGCCAAGTAAAGCTCCCACCCCGGCCAAACCCTCCCCTAACCCGGACGACGCTGGGCCAATTGTGAACTGCCCTATGGGACTCTGTGACACAGCCTGGGATCGAACCCGGGTCTGTAGTGACCCCTCAAGCACTGCGATGCAGTGCCTTAGACCGCTGTGCCACTTGGGAGGCCTGACCTTATCAAGACAACAATTCCTGAACTAGACTTGTGTGTCTAGTCAGTCTGACACTGCTCTGTGTGCGTGCGTATGCGCACGTCTCCGCATGACACTGCCAGTCTGTGCCAAGCATGGATCCTTCAGTCGTACCCAACTTTCCCTGAAAGCTGAGAGCACAGCAGCTTATTTCCTCATATTGGCCCCTGGGTGACCCTGTTAGCCTCTCTTTTCTTCTTGCTCCCGCCTTCCTTTTTTTTGTTGCTCTCTTCTCTCATTCTTCCCTCATCTCTCTCTTTTCTGTGAAGTTTTTTATTTGCCTGTCGCTGGTTTCCAATCCCAGTTCATTAGTGTTGTGGATTGGGTTCCCCCTCCTAAACTAGTTGCCCGCCACTACTGCACATTTATTGGCTTTTATTAGGAAGAGACCCCCGCATCCTGCTCACTGCTTCTCTTGTCTTTCTCTTTTTCGTAATCTCTCTCCTTCTTTCTTGTTCTTTCACTCCCTTTCCGTCCATCTTTCTCCTTCTTTTCGCGCTCTCTGTGGATCTCTCTCTCTCTCTGTGTGGATCTCTCTCTCTGTGTGTGGATCTCTCTCTCTCTCTCTGTGTGGATCTCTCTCTCTCTCTGTGGATCTCTCTCTCTCTCTGTGGATCTCTCTCTCTCTCTGTGTGGATCTCTCTCTCACTCTGTGTGGATCTCTCTCTCTCTGTGTGGATCTCTCTCTCTCTGTGTGGATCTCTCTCTCTCTCTGTGTGGATCTCTCTCTCTCTGTGTGGATCTCTCTCTCTCTGTGTGGATCTCTCTCTCTCTCTGTGGATCTCTATCTCTCTCTCTCTCTGGATCTCTATCTCTCTCTCTCTCTGGATCTCTATCTCTCTCTCTCTCTGGATCTCTATCTCTCTCCCTCTCTGTGTGGATCTCTCTTTTTCTCTGTGGATCTCTCTCTCTCTCTCTCTCTCTGTGGATCTCTCTCTGTGGATCTCTCTCTCTATGGATCTCTCTCTATGGATCTCTCTCTGTGGATCTCTCTCTCTCTCTCTGTGGATCTCTCTCTGTGGATCTCTCTCTCTCTCACACACTCTCACACTCTCTCACTATCTCACTCTCTCACTCTCTCCCTCATGAAAATGACAGATTGAGATGAGGTTGTTATCTGAGGATGGGGGAGGTTGTTATCTGAGGATGGGGGGGGGGGTGTTATCTGAGGATGGGGGGGTTATCTGAGGATGGGGGGGGGGTTGTTACCAGAGGCATGGGGACTGTATGACACTGTGACCCTGTGCTGTGTGTCACATTTGTAAGGATCACCCCCTTTACAAAGGGGTAGTTTCCCATTTCCAAACGGGGGTTAAGCTGGTTGAATCAAGTCTGAGGGTTTATTTTTTGCACTAAGCAAAAAGTAATAAGCAATCTAAGCTCTGGTGCTTAGCAAATGTTTTATTATGGGGACTGTAGGGTGCACAAGCAAAACAAGGGCTGCATCTCAAATGGCACCCTATTCCGGAACTTTTGGCCAGAGTGTGTACTTATACATCAAGCTGCCTCATGCTACAAGGCTATTTATTTGACTTACTATAATAGGGAAGAGGGTGCCATTTAGGATGCACACATGGCTTCTTCAGCATTCCAGAGGTATCAGACGTTGGTTAAATAGGCTTAGCCAAGACTGTGATCCTAAACACTCGCTCTCAAGTCTTTCTTAATGGTTGCACCTGGGCCCGTATTCATAAAGCCTTTCAGAGTAGTAGTGCTGATCTAGGATCAGTTTTGCTTTTGAAATCATAAGGAGCATAAGGTGGGGACTAAATCGGCACTTCTACTCTGAGACACGTTTTGAATTCAGACCCAGGAGTTTTTCCCTTGACCACATGACCTGATCCGACATTAGTTGAGTCATGTACATGAAGGCACACGCGTGGAGAAGAAACCGTGGAATTCACTGAGCAGTAGCCATAGTGAGCTCACCAACACCAGCGACAAATTCCTATCCCAGCAGCAGAACATTTATCTGTGGGTGGGTGAGAGATTGTTGATGCTTCTCTCCGAACAGGGGGGTGGGGGGGTCTCTGTAACAATAAAAGCAGATTCATATGCACATTATTCTTTAGCTTCGAGCCACACAGCTCACACACACACACACACACACACACCACCAACCTTTTTGTGGCTACTGTATTTGAGGGAAAACGTAACGCGTGAAGCCAGCAAATATAACAGCCAGTCTCATCCTCTGTCGCAGCTGCATTTCCTCTCCCTCTCTTTTTTTTCCTTTTTTTTTTTTCCTTCCGCTCTCTCGTTTCTCTGCCGGGAGAAAATTGACCTCATAAAATATGAAAAGGGATTATTTCAGAGAAATTGCAACGTAATGAAAACCTATTATTGTGTCCCGTGGTGCAGTGCCCCTCTGGCAGCTGATGCCGCTCCCTGCCTGCCTCCTCAATCCTGTTGGTGTGGATTAGAGAGGGGGAAAGAGTGATGAGAGAGGGGGGGATGAGGGAGAGAGTACCCAGTTCTTGCCCTCCCCACCCTATCGCTCTTTCCCTCTCACTCTTCTCTCCGTGTCTTGCTCCCTCTCTCTTTTTCTCCATCTCTGCTCAGAGAAAGCAAAGGCAACAGTTTATGGTGTTCCAATATTCACTGTGTGTGTTTTCTGTGTTTCAGTGGCTGATGAGAGCAACATGAGATCCCTGGCAGAGCAGACCAGGTGAAGAAACACGCTCTTCCCCCTATCCATATCCCCAACACATACACACACACATCACACACACATACTCTTCTCACACACCACACGCACACTCTTCAGACACACAAACACACACCTTCTCAAACAAAGAAAGCATTGAAAAAAGGTATGAAAAATAATCCTAATTTTCAGTGTGCTGTCATACTTACCGCAAAACAAGTTATGACCTGTTCAGGACCCTTCCGTAGTAGGGTGAAGTTGTCCCTAGACACTGGTCATGGGTCAGTTTTGCATTTCCCCACTAATGGTTAATGTAAGGATTGAGGGAAGGGGAAGCTGATCCTAGATCTGTACATTTGGGGAAACTTCACCCTGGAGGGAACACACTTCAGCGGGGAGATGCTTTGTGTCACTGCACCTGTTTTATGTGTTCTCCTTACTCAGCTGGAAGCAGCAGGAAGTGATTTGTTGAGCTGCCTCTTTGCTCCGACAGCCCTAGATTGCATTAGACCGGGATGTTCTTAATTTGTCTCCTTTCACTTAAGTGAGAAAGAGGGTGCAGGGATTGAGTGATAGGCTTTGAACGCACGCCCCCTGCTGACACGCGCCCACACACACCTTAAATCTCCCGCAGCAAAAACCTGTTGCCGCATAACAACAACTCTACAAGTCCCCACCCCCACAGTAAAGTACCAGGCTCAGCCCCCCACCATGATTTCCCTCAAAGCCCATTTTCTGATCGGTAGTCATAATAACCCTTATGGGCTATGATAGATAAAGAGATTCATTTTCTACATCAGCCTCTAACTGATGTGGAAGCTAATGTGTATTGACAGGCTGCACTGAGGCCAGTTTGCTGACAGGGCTGTTTTGGACTTGGCCCCGTGCATGATTCTTTAAATGGCCCCATGCTTCTTTATAGGCCTTGACATATTTCATTAGTAGGATGGTCTTTAAGAGGGGCTCCGCCTCCGGCTTTAATCTGGCTAAAACCTCTGTTCGGGCTGAGGGGGGGGTGTAGTATGATGCAGAGTTACTCTTTCCTTCTATTTCTCTCTCTCGCTCTCCTTCTATTTTCCTGTCTCTCTCTCCCAACTCGCTCGCTCTCTTTTCCTACTATTTCTTTCTCTCTCTCCTATTTCGGTCATGCTTTGTCTATCGCTCTCACTCTCTCATTTGCTTTTGACTTCTTCCTCTCTTGCTCTCCCTCTCTCCATACCTTCTCCATTCCTCGCTCTCTCCGTGCTCTCACTCCCTTTCTATCTTCCTCACCATTTTATGTGTGTTTTAAGCGTCTTTCTTGTTACTCTTCTTAGTCTTCTTTCTCTACTATCTCTCTCTCCTCTCTCTCTCCTCTCTCTCTCCTCTCTCTCTCTCTTTCTCTCTCTCCGGAGCGGTCAGTCTTGTCTCTCTCACGCTTAGTCTGTCCCCTCCTATCCCCATTTCATCTTCTCTTATTCTCCATATCCCAATTATCCTCCTTCCTCTCTGTTCCTCTGTGCTTTCTTAGTGTTATGTGATTATAGGTAACATGCTCCATCCTTTGAGCTTCCCCTTCCAAATAATCCTCCCTTTCCCTTCTCACCTAGTGCCCATATATCTCCTTCGCTCTCTACCTTCTCATAGCTACAGCCTGTATAAGCCCAGTCTTTAAAGCCTCCTGGTTTAGGTTCTCTCTCTCTCTTTCTCTCTCTGTGCGTGTGTGTGCGTTGCGCAAAGAAACACTAATGCATAGAAACAAGAAACTTGTGGATTACACATGTGCGTGTGTGTTTCTTTGCATGTATGTAAAAGAGGGCAGTAATCCTCAGGTCCTCTGAATAGACTAGTGTGTATCAACAGCCGGAGGAGAACATGCTCATGTAGGAGAGGGGGATAGATGGATGTTTGGAGGGGGACTCTCTCACTCCATTTCGGTGTGGTCTCTGTCACCATCTCTCCATCCTCCTCTTTGTCTGTCCCCCGGCTCTTAACATCTCCCTCTGGCAGCTCTACTCACACACAGGTCTGGGAACGCTTCCAACACGCGTGCGCGCACACACACACACACACACACACACACTCCACTTAGTAGCCCTGCCGCGCACACAGGTCTTCTAACAAATGTTGTGGTGTGTGTGTGCATGTTTTGCTCTGCTGATGCCTGGGTTTGTTTCTGTTGGAGATGGGGGATATCCACCTACGCTGAAGCCCTGTTAGATGCGGCAAACACTGGCTAGCTTCTGGCCTGCTGTGCAACTGGCAGTGTCCATTATTCTGTCTTGTCCCCTTCTGCAATTAGACTTTGAAAACATGTAGCCTTCCCTTTTCCCCTGCCAACATGGAACCCTGCTTTGTTGTAGTTCGTATCGCTCTCTCTCTACCCAGCCCCCTTCTCCCCCATCTCACTGTTGTTGATTCAAGTTGAAAGTCACCATGTTGGGCTGATTTGAATTGATGGATCACTCTGTAGCGGGAAGGGCCATCTGTCTGTCTGTCTGTGTGTGTGTGTGTGTGTGTGTGTGTGTGTGTGTGTGTGTGTGTGTGTGTGTGTGTGTGTGTGTGTGTGTGTGTGTGTGTGTGTGTGTGTGTGTGTGTGTGTGTGTGTGTGTGTGTGTGTGTGTGTGTGCTCTGCCCACACTACATGCTTTGTGTTCTACCGCAGCATAGTAGTGTATTTCATTAAACCTAGCTTTAACAAGTGGCACATGTCCCATCTCTAGTTCCTGCCCCCCATCCCTCCACGCGACTAATCCACTAAAGGTGAGTCTGTAATGATGAAATGGCCTTTTAAGTCCCCGACCATTATTAGAGCCATACGTCCAACGGAGCAAATATGCAGCCTGAGGCTCCATCTATACATCTAAACAGGATTACTGCCCACTGCCTGCATCTGTGTCCCGTCTGGGGACGCAACGTTAGTGATTTATCAGAGTGCAGTCAGGGAGAGTAGATCAACTATGATTGGTTGCAACGTTAATTGGAACTAAACTGTGATTGGTCGGGACGTTAATTGGACTGTACTTTGATTTGAACTTTTGGGTTAAGTGAATTATTTCACACAAGACAGGGTAGTGGCTACTTTCATGTGCATTGCTTACTGTACCACTCTAAAACCTGTTTGTTTTGTTGTGTCTGCCTCTCCTATACTTTACCTTGCCCTATGAACACTAAATTATTCAGTTTTCATCTGGTAGAGCTCAAATGTCAACACCCAAAGGTTTTGGTATTAAAATAGGTTTGAAGGTTTCCACCCACCCACATTGAAACCGTTATATACCTTTTCCATTTATTGGAAAGGGTTCAAATATAGGTTGTTTCACTAGTTCCCATCACAGTGAACGTGGTTTTATAGGCTAGCCGAGAGATTGAATCCAGGGTTCTCCGAGTTGGAAAGATAGACATTATCGGTTTATCCTCCGTGATGATGAGAAGAAGAGGGAGGCTCACACACACACACACACACACACACACACGCCGACACGGACAGAGGTGTCTCCATGACAACTGACCTTTTTAAATCATCCACTGCAGGGAGAGGCTGCTTAAAAAGTGGCATTTCCATCACCGGTGGCGCCCTTGCTCAGCTGAGCTGCAGAAATGCTCACTCTAGTCAAAGAGTGAAATGCTTACAAGTGCATCAATATCTCAAGTGCCACCTACTGTCGATGTTCCCTTGAGCAAGTAAATTAACCCCCTAAAATTGCTCATTGGGCGATGCACTGTGGCTGCCCTCTGCTCCAGCCTCTCCAATCTAATGTGTGTTTGTGTACTATATGTATATCGGGGGTTGAATAAAAGCAGAATTTTCATCTCGCGTGGACTAATAAAGTATATCTTATATTCTCTCTATACCACACCATACTGTACCATTGAGGTCCGCCCTATGCGCGTTACCTCGGCCCTCTGCGCGTTACCTCGGCCCTATGTACACTGCGGTAGTATCCTAGCGCTGGGTGTGTTTCGAGGCATTCTGGCGTGTGCATCTATGCTTCTCTGCATCGTACTTGTGGTCCTAATGTGTTTTGATTTGAAATACGCAGGTGTGTGTTGCTGGAGGTAGTTGCGTAACATTACTCATATTGTTCGAAGTTGTATTCAGATGGGCAGTATTGGTTTGTGTGAATCCCCCTACGGAACTCCTGTCAGAGGATTGCACCTATCACCGATGCTTGTTGACCTGACATGAGTGAGTGAACCCACATTGAGCATCTGGTCCACAGCAGGCAGTGATAGGAGTCAAATGCTTGTTTCACCCTTGAAATTCTGCAGGCGGATGATCGCCCTCCTGTAGCGCTCATTATTCAGTTACATCTACCGTCACCCGTGTGACATACCTACACTGGATATGGACGAAGAGCAGACACACACACACACACCCTCTCTCAAACATGTAGACACACACACACACACACGTGCCCACGGGCGCGCACAAACACACACACAAACATGTATGCGTGCATTTGCGCACGCAATGCACACACACACACATACAGGTGGTGTTATGCTTGCAAATGCACACAAGTGTGTACTGCACACACACACACACACTCTGAGCACAGCGTTCACTGCAGAACCCAGCAGCAAGCGGCTTAATTCTATCAAGCTGCTTGCCGGACAGCCACAATTACATTTGTGACACAAATCCTGCTTCTCAAATTGAGTGTTTTATTCCTAAACGTACCCGCTCTCTATTTATAAACCCTTATTTCACACAAATCCAACTTCTTCCTCAAAGTCAATTTAGGACTTAAAAGCCACTGCCGCTGCAGCTCTGGCTCACTTTCCCTCCTTTCCCCTCGACTCTATCGCCCACTCTCCAAAGATCAATTTCAATGAGGAATATTCTCATGCTTTGAAGACTGAGTCGACAAAAGAGAGTCTAAAACGAGAACATTTTGAGCGTTTACCATCTCCGAGAGCGTTTTGAAGCGTAAAAGTCTGGCAAATCCCCGGTGGGAGTTAGAAACAGACACTTAGAAATAGTCACTTTTTCAGTCAGTTTTCAACTATTTTCCATACCTTTTTAGCAAAATAGCGTTAGGGCCAAATGAAAGATAAGGGAACGATTTGGGACTGGCTGTGTGTTTCTCGCCACATCCCCTTTGCTTGTCTGTTTCTGCGGCCTACTCATGCATGCCCTGCTCTGGCGATGGACCTCTGTGACTAACCTACAGCACTAGCCATTGGACCGACCTTTCTCCTGGAGAGCTATACCCTCCTGCGTGCTTTTGTTCCAACCCTAATTTAGAACACCTACTGCACTAGCTGCTCACCGGGACCTTTTGTTGTGTGTTCCAGCAGGGTTGAAGCAAACACCTGTACACCCAGGAGCTCCCCTTGAAGAGGGTTGGCCATGTGTATGACATGTGCAGTAGACCTTTTCCTGCCTGGCCCTTTTCTTCTTTGTCTCTTCTTTCTTTGTCCGCTCCCTTCTCCTCTGTGTCCTCCCGCTTTTGTTTCTTCTCCTTTATCCTCCTCGCGCTCCTCCTCCATTACCTCCACCTTGTCTCTCTCTTCTTCTCCCTCTTCATTAACTGCGATCTTCCTCTTTTTCGCCTGTCCAATCGTCTTCGTGGTCCATGTCCTCTTTTTTTCTGTCTCACTTCCTCCTAACTGTGGCCCGTGCGTGTCTACTCACGGCAGTCCTTTGGCTCTCCTCCATTCCCCTTCATCCTCTTCCTTTGCTTCTACATGAATGCATCCTTTCCCCCTCTCTCGCCTCCCATCTCTTACACCTGTCCCTATCCATCCTTTTTACTCTAACTCCCCATTTTTAAATTGTCCATCCATTTCTTCCCAACCGCTCATCTCTCTTTCTCTCTCTCTTTCCACTTCCAGTCCTCCTCCTCCATCCTTCTATCCATGCTGACTGGGGTCTCCTTCCCCTCCCTCCCCATCTCTCCCCTTGTCAGCGGCCTCATCCAGGGGGAGTGACCTGGGTCCCACCTTGGGCCTATGGAAGTCCTGCTCCTTGGAAAGCCTGCAGTCGGCAATGTCGGAGGCCCGGCAGCTGAGCCAGGTGCCCTTCCACCGTCCCAGGCCTCACATTGTGCGCCAGAGCTTCCGTGCCGCCATCAACAAGTCCTACGACGGGCCCTCGGAGCCGGAGGGCGGTAAGGGAAATCACCATAAACTTTAATGCAACACTGAACATGACTATGTTCCCTTGGACGTATGTACCCTGGGTCCTATGTTCCCTCAGTTCCCACAGCCCAGTGTTCCCACAGCCCAGTGTTCCCACAGCCCTATCTTCTAAACCAGGGGTCGAAGGGGCAGGGAGGACAAATACGTATTTTAATTTAGAGTATTTTGTCATTTGTTGAAAATAGACACTTTGTCCAAAATTGACACTTGCAATGCACACTGGGTATCATTCCAATTATCCTCTTCCCCAAATAAGGCCAAATCTCATTACAATACAAATAAGCATTTGTGCCCATTTTGATTTGAGGAGACAGGTTAGAGAAGGATTTTTAAGCTTTGAAGCTTTTATTGTTATTTATTTTTTACTCGACCTTTATTTAACCAGTCAAGTCAGTTAAGAACAAATTCATATTTACAATGACGGCCTAGGAACAGTGGGTTTAACTGCCTTGTTCAGGGGCAGAAAGACAGATTTTTTAACCTTGTCAACTCGGGGATTTGATCTTCCAACCTTTTGGTTACTAGTCCAACGCTCTAACCTCTAGACTACCTGCCAAACACACCCTTTGAAACACGGATTGTGTATGTGTGCCACTCAGAGGGTGAATGGGCAAGACAAAAGATTTAAGTGCCTTTGAACTGGGTGTGAGACGCACTGGTTTGAGTGTGTCAAGAACTGCGACGCTGTTGGGATTTTCATGCTCAACAGTTTCCCGTGTGTATCAAGAATGGTCCACCAGCCAAAGGACATCCAGCCAACTTGATACAACGGTGGGAAGCATTGGAGTGAACATGGGCCAGCATCCCCGTGGAATGCTTCTGACACCTTGTAGAGTCCATGCCCTGACGAATTAAGGCTGTTCTGAGGACAGAAGGATTTGCATCTCACTATTAAGGTGTTCCTAATGTTTTGTGCACTCAGTGTAGGATTGCATTTGGACCGATTATTCAGAAATATCCACACATGAGTTGTATAAACTTTGAGTTATCACGGATATTAATAATGAGTCAATTAGCCATTGCGTAACTCGCTGGTGTCCAGCAAACGGGGGGGTCGCAAAAGGACACACTGTTTTTAGCGGCTCAATGAATATGTAGTCAGCGTTTCTGGCCAGGGAACTTATTTAATCCCACAGCTGCACATTTTTGATGTAACCTCTTTCATCTGAAGCCAAAGATCTGTCTGTGTGTGTGTGTGTGTGTGTGTGTGTGTGTGTGTGTGTGACCATCTGAGCATCCAAACTGAACTGTAAAGCACTAGAATTGCCTCTGACTTTCCCTCTGGCCTCAGGGAGTGGATGCCTCAGGCTTAGAGGGGGGAACCAGTGATTCTGAATACAAGATTGGAGTCAGCACCACTTTCCCAAAAAGACATGTCGGTGAACCCGGCTGCAAAGTGGTGAGTCACTGCAGGAGGGATGGGGGAGGTATATGAGTTTGTTTTTGTCCGCCTAGTTTATTGGGTGTACGGCATCTGTGTTGACCTTAAGGCTGTCCCTGGCTAAAAAATACATCTTGGTCGACTGTGAGTCGTCCTGTTCACATTGTTTGGTCGAAATGTTTAAACTTATTTTTCCACATATAGACACGCCCAATGTGTTTGAATAAAATCAACTACATGTGCACTGAGCTTGTCTGGTGCTTTAAGCACACTGTTTGATGAAATAGTTAAGACACACAAATGACTCAAGAAAGAGCTCGATGGCCACACTGTTAAAACAATGACATCGTGTGACTGGCGCACGTTGTCTCGCTCTCCTCCCTCCTGCAGCGTGAAGGCACCACAGCACAGCAAGTGTTTAACACACGGTGTTAGCTGCAACGTCCTGTTCAGCCATTTAGTTCAATACTTGTTTCTGACTGAAAAGTTCCGTTACGGAAATCCCTAATTTGTTTAGGGAAAATATTCCCTGAACCCTGAGCTCTCTTTACTTGAAACATGCAAGTGTCGCATGTACAGTATGTGGCCACGGCCTGACTTATAGCCTTTCATAATCACATCAATAAATTGGTTTGAACAATCTCGTAACACGTGACAGTGAGATGGATGTGGCGGACGTGAAAAAGAAACTCGAAACGGGTGAACGTTTGCTCAGGAGGTAGAGGGGAACTCGGATCTGTGGAAGACATTTAACTTAGTTGTGAATGCTACTGGCGATCAAGGTAAAGGAGGGCAGAGGAGCAAGCGGGGCGCGAGTATTATGTGTACCAAACGGTTGCTGTTAGATTACAATATTCCATTTTGTTCCTGACCTTTTAGAACAGCGTATACAACACTAAATATGTAAGCGCACCAGAGAGCCGGTTCTAATTACAGCAAACTGAAAACAGTTGCAAGCGTTCGTGAATTGCTCTTTTATTTATTGTTTAGGCTAATTATTCAAAGCTCCCCTTATTACATTTTGAACAAAAATTCTTGATTCCATTTCAAAGCATGAACGCCTCGTATGCTGTGTGATGGCATGAACAAATGAATGAATGATTGATTGATAGATACTATATATTGAAATATAGGCCTAAATAAGTTATGGTATTAAGACGAAACATGATGTGCTCTTAAGCCTACATACAGCTCAATGGGAGTTACTATACAAAGCCTCCTAATGATAACGAAATTGCTTATTATTATAATAATGATGATGATAATAATTGTAATGACTAAGTAGGAGATCAAGAAAACGAGGGTGTGGGAGCGAGAGCTGCTGGCATATTATGTGTGACAAACAGGTGCTGTTGGATTACAACATTCTTTTTCTGCCTATCTGGAACAGTGTAAACAACACTAAATAAATTATAAGTAATAGCAGTCTTTTGTAATGGGGGAAAAAAAGTGTAACGCATTTATTAAAGCATAGCAAAGATTTAAAAACAGCCGAATCTGTGAAATTGCTTTATCCAACATTTTGCCTGTTGCATGAGGCTTGGTGCTCACGGAATCAGTAGGCTATTAAACAAACACTCAGACAGGCAACAAAAGCAAGATCTGTCTTACTTCTGTAGATATATAGGGATGATTTATAAAGCCAGGCACATCTAAGTTAGACTATTGATTATAGACCTAATTAAGTTGGGTTTGCCACCCTCCTACATTTTCTGAGACAATTAGTCTAAGGCAAGGGCTGTTTCCTCATCTCTGCTGCTGTTGCCTCTGCTGCATTGTTCTACATCTCAATATGCTGGTTATCTTTGCTATTATGCACATAGTGACATAGGGAAAGGCACCAATTCTACGGCGAACGGAAGATCATGTTTCAGAACTGAAGACAGTGACCGTATCCAACGCAGGAGAAAACGCATTTGTTACAAAATAATATTAGTGTTGCGCCATTATTTTTGACATAATATAACCACATACAATTTCAGTGTCACGTGTCTTAGTGATGAACTGTGCCATCCCCGTGGCCACAGCAATGGATTAGTCCACTGAGACGGGCGCGAAACAGACAGGTGGTGTCTTGTGCACCATGAAAGAAAGAAATTGTGACTGCTCGACTAAAGAAATCTCGGGCGACCATCAGCCTATTGACAGAACAATCAACCAGACTAAACGGAGTCAGCCCTCGTTGACATTTTTGACCTTTGATACCTCCCTCTCAGGTGACCTGTCAGAGCAGAGCTCCGGCCGAGACACGCCCGTCAGTGGCTCATCCCGCCAGGACCAGATCGAATCAGGGGCAGAGAAGAAGAAGAAGAAGAAGAAGAAGAAGAAGAAGAAGAAGACCAAAGGGAAGAAGAAGAAAGAGAAGAAAAGCAAAGAAAAAGTAAAGAAAACTGCGAATTCTGAGGACCAGGAGAAGGCTAAGAAGAAAGGATTCGGCCTCTTAAGGTAGGGAACCATTCACAATTTTACAGATGCTCTTATCCAGAGCAACTTACAGTAGTGAGTGCATACATTACGTTTTTGTACTGGTCCCCTGTGGGAATCAGACCCACAACCCTAAGCGTTGCAAGCTTCGTGATCTTCCAACTGAGCCACACGGGACCAATGTTTCCCCTCTTTACGTTTCATAATATGTATCTCTGAATTCTAGTTCCATTCTTGCCTCTTTTAGCACTCCCCTTTTCCAACTGTTCAGGTCATTCAGCCAAGGCTTATTACAATATCACTCACCCAACGTTTTCTCGCCGTTTTCCCCATCCCAATAAGCACCTAACACACCTCTCAATTTATTTCACTAGTACAGGGCATACCAACCCTGCTCCTGAATAGCTACCCTGTAGGTTTTCACTGTAAACTCAGTTGTAACTAACATAGTTCAGGTTATCAACTAGCTAATTATTAGAATCAGGTGTGCTAGATGAGGGTTGGAGAGAGAACCTACAGGAAGGTAGCTCTCCGGGAATAGGGTTGGAGAGAGAACCTACAGGAAGGTAGCTCTCCGGGAATAGGGTTGGAGAGAGAACCTACAGGAAGGTAGCTCTCCGGGAATAGGGTTGGAGAGAGAACCTACAGGAAGGTAGCTCTCCAGGAATAGGGTTGGAGAGAGAACCTACAGGAAGGTAGCTCTCCAGGAATAGGGTTGGAGAGAGAACCTACAGGAAGGTAGCTCTCCAGGAATAGGGTTGGAGAGCCCTGCACTAGTTCTAAGCTAAGAATTGTCTTGCTGAGATTTTGGGTAATGTGATACTGTATAGCAAAAAGATGGTTATCTATCTGGTCTTGTTATTAAACCATAGAAGTTCAAACATTTGTGATTCGATTGCGATCATAGATGGACTTATATAGAGCCTCAATGTCTATCGATTTTAGGCCCTCCGATGAGAATCCAATCGTCCAGCATGTCAGTGGTAATGGTGGGGAGATGTACGCTGTTAACATCTGACTTGGTACCAGGATGGACACACACACACACACAACCTTTTACTTGGTTGGTTTATGGGAGGGTTGCAGGCGGGAGATGAAGAGGTCACAGGACAGGGCTGTTGGTATTGGACCTCTTATCACACACATACACAGATATGCATGCACACAGATGCACTTGAGAGAGGCGAAGGTCGAGAGCCATGCATCTTTAACGGCTTCTTAATAACACACTGCTCGCTTCACCCGGAAGCCAGCCACACCAATGTGTCACCGCCCAACTGAAAACCGAAGTCAACTTGCAGGCGACGGCCCGCCATAAGGAGATGCTAGAGCACGATGAGACAAGGGAATCCCACCCTGCCAAACCCTCCACTAACCCGGACGACGCTGGGCCAATTGTGTGTCGTCCCATTGGGCTCCCGGTCTGTAGTGGCGCCTCAGCACTGCGATGCGGCGCTTTAGTCCGCTGCACCACTCGGGAGGCCCTACACACACACAGACTTGCAAGTGTACACACACACACACCCATGCTCGCACACTTACACACTAACCACACTCACACGTACTCTCACTTACACCACACACACACACTCCATCACAAACTCTCTTGCTCCCCAGCATGTTCTGATACAGTGAGGGGGAACCTCAATGGAGAAGGTTAGAGACAGAGCCCTGTGCTCTCTCTGACTACTCAAATGGGTTGAAGGCTTTAGCCAGGACATTCTTGAACCATTTGACTGAATCAAAATTCCAAGACACATTTACATCGGAATTCAACTTCCAGCCAAGTGTAGTCTTAAACGCGGAGTGCAGTTGGAGCAGAAGTGGAGGGCAAGACACTTAAACGCTCCCATATCCAATCTAATTGTTGATCACAAATGTTTTACTCTGATGGCTGTATTTCAAACTGGAAAATGAAAAACATATGATTCTAATTCCCCTCTGATCGAAAGTGTGTGCAACACTGTAGCGGGACAAATGTATTTTGAGTTATTTTCACGGCCGTTATGGTTTTTATGCATGTGTACCATATTCTTTTTGGACTGCCAGATCCTTTGTTTGCGTCGGCAGGACTTCCACAATCCATTTCGTTAGTTGGGACTCACCGCTCAACAAGGCTATTCTGAAATCAAAACACTGACCGTGCCAATATTAACTGGATTATTGCCCTCTGTCTTTTTCGCGTTACTTTGCTCTTTCTATCTTATTGTACTTAGTTTCTTTATTTCTCTCTTTCCCTCTTTATTTTGTCCCCTTTTCCTTTATTTTATTCTTCCTCCCACTCTTGAGAGGACAACAGTATGGTCTCTATTGCATTCACAAAATCTAGTAGATACTTCCATCTCAGATTCTTCTTCCGAACAGCTTCTACCCCCAAGCCATAAGACTCCTGAACAGCTAATCAAAATGGCTACCCAGACTATTTGCATTGCCCCCCCCGTTCTACGCTGCTGCTGCTCTCTGTTATTATCTATGCATAGTAACTTTAATAACTCTACCTACATACATATTACCTCGACTAACCGGTGCCCCCTGTATATAGGCCCGCTATTGTTATTTACTTCTGCTCCTTAATTATTTGTTGTTGTCAAAGGCATGTTTATAGGTGGCAAGGAAGCCAGGCGCAGGAGAATTTATCTTGGTAAAATGGAGTAGTTTAATGACGTACAAAACAACTCCAAAACCATAAAAAAATACACAAAACAAAGTGGATAATAATAACAAACCATCTCTGACAAAGACATGAGGGGAAACAGAGGGTTAAATACATAACAGGTCAAGAATGGGATTGGAACCAGGTGTGTAGGAAGACAAGACAAAACCAATGGTAAATGAAAAATGGATCAATGATGGCTAGAAGACCAGTGACGTCGACCGCCGAGCACCGCCCGAACAAGGAGAGGCATCAACTTCGGTAGAAGTCGTGACCGTTGTTCTTATCTCTTACTTGTTCTTATCTCTTACTACTTTTTTTTTTTGGGGGGTATTTTCTTAAAACTGCATTGTTGGTTAAGGGCTTGTAAGTAAACATTTCACTGTTAGGTCTACTACACCTGTTGTATTTGGCGGATGCGACAAATGAAATTGGATTTTTATCTCAACTGCACTCCCCTCGCCATCCACACACTCCTACATACTTCATATTCCTATCCCCCCCAACCATAAAGACAGTCTTTGATGCGAGATGACTGGTTGTCCCTTCAGTACCTACAACAGTAGAGATAGAAGTGTCCTTGCCGAGCGAACCGCCTGAGGGAGTTTCGGCATTGACAGGCCTTTTGAAGATCAGCCACGTTACTCGTCCGCCACGTGAGACTCCCCACCGTGTGCACACATATAAAGTACACTCTCTCATAGGCTCTTATGAAAGATGTGTACAGTATGTTCAGTACAGAGACTGGTGTGGCAGCTTTTTCAAAGTGCTGGCGAAGCCTAAAATTGACGTTATATCCTCATGGGTATGTGTGCAAGATGTCTACATTTACTGCACGATGAGATGTCACAATGGTCCCGTCAACACGAGCCTGCCTGTTTTGAGGTCCTCTTCCTGACTGTGGCCGACTGACCGTGCCCGAATACCCAACCCATAATTGTATTCTTAATAGTTGGCTGATTGGGTATGCGAAAATAGGTAGTTTTATAGTATGTGACATTTAGAACATTTTGTGCACTTTAAATGCCAAAATGTCATACTCATTTCAGCTTTTCATCTTGTACAAATTCGCTGCCTGCTATTAAGGAAAGATATTGTCTTTTCAGACCCACGTCTGTTTGACAGCAGCTGATAATGAGCTGATAATCAGAGAAGGGCAATTCCACAGTAACAAAGATTTTTCACTTTAAAATGTATGTCAAACAAAAACCGATCATTGCAAAGTTAAACCTTTACAACTCTACTTATAACAATTTCTCCCCTATAAAATAAAAATGACCTGAAGAACAGTGCAGATGCAAAGTTTGGTAACAGAAGGACAGTTTGTGCTGTTTGTGCCGTCATTCTGTTACCAAACTTTGCACTGATCTTCAAGTAAATGTGTTTTTGTAATACTTCCAGTGAAAATTTATAAAAGTCGTTCTCGTGCATAGTTGTACAGTTAAACTTTGCAATCATCGGTTTTATTTTGGCTTACATTTTACCATGTTACCAAGGAATTGCCCATAAAGAGACTCATTGTGCCAAAAGGAATGAATGGCGCCAACCTTACAATTGCGCATCAGTGAATGCATTCTCAGTATGGGTGAGCCAAGTATGTTATTTGTTGCTTACTGCATTTTTTTTTTACTAAACCGTATGTTCTAAATAGTATGTAGTATAATAAGTACGCAATATTTTGTTTTAGTAAGTAGTAGTAAAGACAAATTCCGGACACGGCCTGTGTGTCTGTATGCATTCGTCTGTGTGGCTGTTTGTAGGTTGTATTTACTCTTCTGCCTGATCACAGCTCCAATAACGCACTTTCCTGTGACCTGTATGTGTGCTTATCCTTGTACATTTGTGCGCCCGGTCTTTCTATCCCACACTGCTTCCTCTCTCTCTCTCCGTCACCCTCCCCAACTCTTCTGCCCGTCACTCCGGCTCAGAATGGCTGTCACTGAGGCCCTCGGTGTGACAGACAGACAGGACACGGCCGTCCCCGCTACTACTGCCAAATTGGGGACATGAAAGCCAGCATGCTGATCCGCTGTTTACAAATCCCCTTCCGCTTGCTTCGATCCTCTTGCCTCTCTTTCTCTCTTCCCGGGGATGGATGAAATCCGACAGGGAACCAAGCCAATTAGCAGGGCCAGTTCCGGACCTACATTCTCTCATTTCCATCAGAAAGCCCAGTATGTGGTTATGTTATCCTAAAGGATGGGCGCCAAAGATGGGCCACACCCTCCTCAGACCTACCGTAAATCCCCCATAGATGGCCTGCATCCCGATTTGCCACCCTTCTCCCGAAGTGTACACTTGCACTTTTTCCATCATGGATTTAGCCAATGCTTACACCAATCCAATACTTTTAAATCCGGGGAGTGTGCAAGTGCACACTTTTGGGTGAATTGAGACTTAGGCGTAGTTCTTGTAAGTGAACTAGAGTGACGCTGGAGCTGTAAGACGTGTTTAGATGTGTTTACGTGTCGGTGACATTAAGCTGTGACGAGCTGAAGCTGGGATGTTTTTCTTAACCGTAATGTTGTTAGCTAAGTTTGTCATGGTTTACCGTTTTGACGCTTTGAAGGCTAGTGGCTCTTTGTCCTCACAGGAGGGGATTTGTTGACCTTAGGTTTTCACCTCGAAAACATGTCAGTGTCTTGGAGAATGTTTGTCTTGTGTTTTTTTGTGTCTGTTTTGCAGGTTGTGTTCACTCCCAAGTTTGACTCACCACTCATCCTGTGGGTAAATGACTTACTTAACAACTAGAATATTTGAGTAGTCAGGGCAGTAGTTTTCATTTCATATTTTGTTTTTCTTTCAGTTTTCTGGAATGTTGATTTAAAAACCTGTCCAATGTCCATCAGCAACCACCACCAAATTGCCTCCTCCCTGAAAATGTTTGTCGTTCTGAGGCACGGTGCATCCTATATCCTATATTTCTGGCATGGCGCAATTCTAATTTATATATTTCCTATGGACGTCAACAGCGGGTCACGCTATCGATGTACGCAGCCCGAGAAAAACAAATTATATATATTTTTTTGCTCTATGTTGGACTGCTTCCTGAAATGATTTGGTAATTTACTTGTTGCTGCGGTGACCTGTCAATCAAGCATTAGAGGGATTTTGGAAGAAGAAAAAACAGCCAAAGAAAGGGAAAATCCCCATGCATATATATCGGCTACTAAACCGTCAACATGACGGGCAGGCTTCTTCTTCCCTGTATAGCATAGCTCCCTTAGTACAACACCATTGATCTATGTCAAGAGGTTTGGACCTCTTGGTGTAATGGCTTGGGCTTTGGACTGACAAACAAAGGGCATGCGGGTTCAAGTCCTTGTATTGCTAATCCCGCATTCAGTGCAATATATTGGCATGTACGATGACAACCTCTAAGGTAAATTGCTTCAGGATACGTATATCAAATCAAATGTATCATGTAGCCCTTCTTACATCAGCTGATATCTCAAAAGTGCTGTACAGAAACCCAGCCTAAAACCCCAAACAGCAAGCAATGCAGGTGTAGAAGCACGGTGGCTAGGAAAAACTCCCAAGAAAGGCCAAAACCTCGGAAGAAACCTAGAGAGGAACCAGGCTATGAGGGGTGGCCAGTCCTCTTCTGGCTGTGCCGGGTGGAGATTATAACAGAACATGGCCAAGATGTTCAAATGAATAAAGGTTCATAAATGACCAGCATGGTCAAATAATAATAATCACAGTAGTTGTCGATGGTGCAGCAAGTTAGCACCTCAGGAGTAAATGTGAGTTGGCTTTTCATAGCCGATCAGTAAGAGTATCTCAACCACTCCTGCTGTCTCTAGAGAGTTGAAAACAGCATGTCTGGGACAGGTAGCACGTCCGATGAACAGGTCGGGATTCCATAGCCGCAGGCACAACAGTTGAAACTGGAGTAGCAGCACGGCCAGGAGGACTGGGGACAGCAAGGAGTCCTCATGCCAGGTAGACCTAAGGCATGGTCCTAGGGCTCAGGTCCTCCGAGAGAGAGAAAGAAAGAGAGCATTAGAGAGAGCATACTTAAATTCACACAGGACACCAGATAAGACAGGAGAAGTACTCCAGATATAACAAACTGACCCTTACCACCCTGAGACAAGGCCGAGTATAGCCCACAAAGATCTCCGCCACGGCACACCCCAAGGGGGGGCGCCAACCCAGACAGGAAGATCACATCAGTGACTCAACCCACTCAAGTGACGCACCCCTCCTAGGGACGGCATGAAAGAGCACCAGTAAGCCAGTGACTCAGCCCCTGTAATAGGGTTAGAGGCAGAGAATCCCAGTGGAAAGAGGGGAACCGGCCAGGCAGAGACAGCAAGGGCGGTTCGTTGCTCCAGAGCCTTTCCGTTCACCTTCACACTCCTGGGCCAGACTACACTCAATCATATGACACACTGAAGAGATGAGTCTTCAGTAAAGACTTATATATGGACGTCTGGATATTCCAGACATATGTATATGGCTAAATGAAAACACCAGTCAACCTCAGACGACGGATGCTCATCATCGTCCAATGAAGCAGCTCATTGAGCCATCGGCGAGTTGTCTCCTGGTCATCTGATCTCCAGCACTTCAGGTCCTTCACGTAACTGGCTGAGTTCGACGTTGCAGTCGAGACTGACTGATCTACGAATCTCCTTGCATCATAAATAACTACTCAAAATGATTTGTAGATCAGTCATAATTCAGCCATGACGCATCACGGTTTTGATGCTCGTGATTATGGCCTCTGTCTTCATGGAGGCTGATCCACCAATGAAAGAAGCTCATTAAGACCTCTTCAACCAATGTAAGAAGCCCATTGAGCTATCAGGACGTTGTCTCCTGGTCATCTGATCCACAGCACTTCAGGTCCTTCACTCTATCTTCATCCAGAAACATGGAGGCTCATCGACCAATGAAAAAGCCCATTGAGCCATCAGGAAGTTGTCTCCTTCTACTGGTCATCTGATCGCATTGCTTTGTGTCATTCACTCTGTCTTTATCCAGAAACAAAATACGCCGGGAAGCGATTACACCTCTTCCCATTGCCGCCGTCCCGTTGTCAAGCTCAATGTGATCGATATGTATCTGCCGGCTGCCTGTGTGTGTGTGTGTGTGTGTGTGTGTGTATGTGTGTGTGTGTGTGTGTGTGTGTGTGTGTGTGTGTGTGTGTGTGTGTGTGTGTGTGTGTGTGTGTGTGTGTATATGTGTGTGTGTGTGTGACGTACCCTCCCTCACAGGAAAAGATTAAGTGGCTCTTATGAGGTCTAAGGAGAAGGGCAGGAGTGGTCACAGCACGTTAACCTCTAACTGTGCCCTTTTCATGGGGTAGGAATGCAGTCTGTAGGGGGGAGTTGGAGATATGGAGGGTCACACTTCTTTCTTATTCTCTCGTTTTCTTCCTTTGACTGTTTTGAAATCAAAGTGCAGTGCAATTATTGGCTGGCAAATGGTGCGGCTGCCTTTTTTCCTCTCTCTCGCGCGCGCTCTCTCTTTTCCTTTTCTCTGTCACGTACATTCTCTCTTTCCCCCCCCCTCTGTCTTTCATTACAACTGCTCACTACTTGTTAGGGTCTTTGTCATTGTTCTGGTGTGTCTGAATCCTCGACACCTTTAGTAACCTGGATGGAGTAGTTCTACTGGGACCTTTGATCAGTCACTCTCTCACCCTAAGGTATCTCTTCATCGCGGTTTCTGTGTGCTGTCCTGGACTCGCGGCTGGACTAGTGACTGGCTCAAACAGTGCTTGGAGAAACACACACACACACAGATGAGCACATACACACACACACACACAAACGCATGCGCACACACATGCTCACTCACTCACACACACAAACACAAATAATCACTCACTTGCACACACACACACACACACACACACACACACACACACACACACACACACACACACACACACAAAGATCACTCTCTCACTCCCAAATGAGTGTGAAAATAAGATGTGTAACTGACTTGTTAAATATTCATTTGTTTTTGACAGAAATGGGGGGGAATTGGAGACAAGACAAATTGCCTGGAGCTAGCGCTTTGTGCATGAATCGTTAAAATATGCCAGAAGTCACAAACGCAAACAATTAAAATAAAGCCCATATTTCACGTGCCGCCCTTGGGTGACAGATGCATCTCTCACTCTGTGGCTGTCAGAGAGGGAGTGCCCCCCTCCCTATCTCCTCTCATTCCTCTCTCGGCTAAGCAGTCTGATTGACGCAGCGTTACACCCGGGACTGGCCAGACACTGTTTAAAGATGCACACTCACACGCACCTTTCACTTTTCTCACACAGACACGCCATACACGCTTTCACTTCACACATACACACTCGTCCCTCGTTAATGAAGACACTCCTGATAACATTCTATCTATCACCGACCTCACACCCTGAAAACATATTTTTCTCTCCGTCTTGTCGCTTACCCACTTTTACTCTCTCGGTCTCTTTCTCTCTCACTGCTTACAACCCTACTTTCTCCTCGGTTCTTCTTCCATTCCCCATTCTGCCTCTCGATATCGGTAATCATATATTTTGTGTTGCGTTCATTTCTTAGACTGTATATCTTGATTTGGTCTGTGCGTGCTGCTGGATTTCCAGGCAACTGGGACGTCAATGCAACTGGATGTGTGCGGGTGCATGCGTATTGCATCCATCGAGGACCCGTTAAATCAGTAACACCATACATTTTGGGCCTACAGCTGAACTAAACGGTATTTCACTCGACGCTCGCTTCAACACCGTCTTTATTGCAATGATCCGAGTTGGCTCGACGATGATCCGAGTTGGCTCGACGATGATCCGAGTTGGCTCGACGATGATCCGAGTTGGCTCGACGGCAGTGGCGGTTCTAACGGCAATAGATTCATCTGGGAGGGTGGTTTTGATCCATTTGGTCGTATAACTCGTAATACGAAGCGTTAATGGGAGGTGATTTAGCCCAAATTGCCGCCGCCTGCTGCAGTATGCATATGGAGAGAAATAGATTTAATTATGCCCCGTGGGAATAACGAGAGACAAGAGACTCTGTTTTAATTATTGAAGAGGGGCGTAGCTTTCTGCTGCCAGGAAGGAACTGGGATTAGCTTATCATGCTGTCAATCAAGGGAAGAGGAAGGTAGAGAGGGATATAATGGGGAAGAGTGTGGAGGGTGGCAGAGTTCTGTGTGCGTGTCTGTGTTTCTGAATGAAAGGACACAAATGAGAGTCATGACCCCCTGATTTTTTTAGATGGACCGTTTAATTCTTTCTCAACATACTTGTAACCTTCTAGCTTCTTAACTGTCCCCTGCGTGATGTACACTACTGCACAGAACACTGCAGCATTCCAGTGTTCTGTACCAGAAGACACCAAAGAGCCCTTGTTACATCACACCTCTTTATCTACAGTTGAAGTTGGAGGTTTACATACACTTAGGTCGGCGTCATTAAAACCCGTTTTTTTCAACCACTCCACAAATTTCTTGTTAACAAACTATAGTTTTGGCAAGTCAGTTAGGACATTTACTTTATGCATGACACAAGTCATTTTTCCAACAATTGTTTACAGACAGATTATTTCACTTAAAATTCACTGTATCACAATTCCGGTGCGTCAGAAGTTTACATGCACTAAGTTGACTGTGCCTTTAAACAGCTTGGAGAATTCCAGAAAATGATGTCATGGCTTTAGAAACTTCTGATAGGCTAATTGGCATAATTTGAGTCAATTTGAGGTGTAACTGTGGATGTATTTCAAGGCCTACCTTCAAACTCAGTGCTCCTCTGCTTGGAATCATCGGAAAATCAAAAGGAATCAGCCAAGACTTCAGAAAAAATGATGAACCAGACCTCTGCGAGTCTGGTTCATCCTTGGGATCAATTTCCAAACGCCTGAAGGTATCACGTTCATCTGTACAAACAATAGTCCGCAAGTATAAACACCATTGGACCACGCAGCCTTCATACCGCTCAGGAAGGAGACCCGTTCTGTCTCCAAAAGATGAACGTACTTTGGTGCGAAAAGTGCAAATCAATCCCAGAACAACAGCAAAGGACCTTATGAAGATGCTGGAGGAAACGTGTACAAAAGTATCTATATCCACAGTAAAAACGAGTCCTATATCGACATGACCTGAGAGCCCTCTCAGCAAGGAAGAAGCCACTGCTCCAAACCGCCATAAATAAGCCAGACTATGGTTTGCAACTGCACATGGGGACAAAGATCGTACTTTTTGGAGAAATGTCCTCTGGTCTGATGAAACAAAAATAGAACTGTTTGGCCATAATGACCATCGTTATGTTTGGAGGTAAAAGGGGGAGGCTTGCAAGCCGAAGAACACCATCCCAACCGTGAAGCAGGTGGGTGGCAGCATCATGTTGTGGGGGTGCTTTGATTCAGGAGGGACTGGTGTACTTCACAAAATAGATGGTTCTTTCAAATGGACAATGACCCCAAGCATACTTCCAAAGTTGTGGCAAAATGGCTTAAGGACAACAGAGTCAAGGTATTGGAGTGGCCATCACAAAGCCCTGACCTCAATCCTATAGAAAATTAGTGGGCAGAACTGAAAAGCGTGTGCAAGCAAGGAGTCCTACCAACCTGACTCAGTTACACCAGCTCTGTCAGGAGGAATGGGCCAAAATTCACCCTACTTATTGTGGGAAGCTTGTGGAAGGCTACCCAAAACGTTTGACCCAAGTTAAACAATTTAATGGCAATGCTACCAAATTCTGATTGAGTGTATGTAAACATCTGACCCACTGGGAATGTGATGAAAGAAATAAAAGCTGAAATAAATAATTCTCTCTACTATTATTCTGACATTTCACATTCTTGAAATAAAGTGGTGATCCTAACTGACCTAAGACAAGGAATTTTTGCTAAGATTAAATGTCAGGAATTGTGAAAAACTGAATTTAAATGTATTTGGCTAAGGTGTATGTAAACTTCCGACTTCAACTGTAGTTGTTAATTGAACTTATCCCAACTTGTCTCTCTGGCTTCCAAAACCTCCAACTCCACCGAGGTACCGGTAGAAAATACACACAGCAATCTAATTACCGTGATAACATTTATAGGCTGTGAGATTAAGTGTTCTCTCTCTATCTCTCTCGCCGCCTCTGGAAGCCTCACTGTTCTCTCTATATATTCCTAAGCTCCAACCGTACCCTACTTTCATGGGAGCTTTAGTTTATCCCTCCCTCTCTCATTCTCGTTTTTTCTCTCGTTCATTCTCCATGTGCGCTTTCTCGTTATCGTTCTCGCTCTTTCTCTCCCAGCTTGTTATTTTGGTACTCAAAGGCAGATGCATATTTAGCTGGCATTATGGGCAATCAACTCCTCGTGCTGTGTGTGTGTGTGTGTGTGTGTGTGTGTGTGTGTGTGTGTGTGTGTGTGTGTGTGTGTGTGTGTGTGTGTGTGTGTGTGTGTGTGTGTGTGTGTGTGTGTGTGTGTGTGTGTGTGTGTGTGTGTGTGTGTGTGTGTGTGTGTGTGTGGTGCTTCAGCTGGCCTAAGAGGTCAGTCCTGCCCATCTGGAAAAATGTCAGAGGTTTTGTGTGCGTGGAACTGGAAGTGTGCGGGTGCCCGCAGTGTGTGCGTATATGTAACACCAGACGCACCATCTCAGCTATTAGCCTCATTCATTTCCATCATAAAAGACAGACGCCATCAATGAACTCCCCTGACAGACCGACAGACAGACTGTAAACTGTCTCCTGACACATCACTCTTGCCGACTGAATGCCTGTTTAGCTACTCGATAGTGCTCACCGGTAACCAGTGTCCCACTGGCTCCGTCCACCAGCTCTGAAAGAAGCCTGTTTATTCACCACTCCCTGCTCTCTGCTTGTTGTCACACTGTAAAAAATAAAAGCAGCTTCATTTCCTGAGCTGCCAACCACAGAGATGATAATGGAGGAAATGAGTCTAGCACACATAGGTAAAAGCTGTTATATCGTGTAGCTAGCACACATACTGGTTAATAGGCCACAGTATGTTTCTTCTCTTACTCTCTCTATTTCCCTCCCTCACTCTCTCTGCCTCGTCTCTGTTTCTCCCTCCCTCCCTCCCTCCCTCCCTCCCTCCCTCCCTCCCTCCCTCCCTCCCTCCCTCCCTCCTCCCTCCCTCCCTCCCTCCCTAGGGAGCCAATTCCACAGGTCGCAGGGCAGTTACATCACCCAGGCTGTCTGTGATCTCACTGTGTTTTGAACCTCATTAGAAAGAAGACACAATCCTTTTATTTTACCCCCCCTCCTTCTCTCACCCACTTCCTCAGAATGTCATGTAATGAGCATGGGGAAGCTTCTGGAAGAGGTGATTAAAGATGATGAGTAAAGGCACCTTCCAAGAAAGCATATTTTCACTGGGACTCAACCGGACAGTCTTTTGTCTTGTCATACTTGGACATTTTGGGGATATTGGTTCTATTTTTTTCATTTCCTCTCAGGGGGAGTGTCACCGTTGTAAACCCAGGAGACATTCTGGTGACTCTGGCACACCGGCAAAGGCAGACTAATGATGACAGTGCTATGCTAATAATGGTTCCGTTTGGCCCCTTGTGACAGTAGGACCACATTAAACTGTGACACCAATGACCCAGTAACCCAGAGCATCCATATTACACCATTGTTTGAAAGTAATGCAGCCAGTGCTATGATGTAGGTGTAGTGTGTTTTAAATGAGATCTCCCACTCTTTGTGTGGCTGTGGGTGGCTCCCAATGAGCTTTCCCACACAGGGTGGCGACCATCTTCCTGTGTTGTTTTCTCTAGCGTGTGGGACTGTCAGGTATCTCAGCATCAAATGGGAACAGGAAATGACATCTGTATGTCTGAATAGACATGATTTGATATAAGGACAAATTTGCACAGCTAGATAGAATCCAGCTCCGAAGAGTCTCGCTCGATACATTTTTGTTGTCTTAAAACAAATCTGACCACCAATTCAGATCTCCACAACCTGATTGTTTTGGGAAAAGAAATGGTGAGGAGAGAGGGAGAGATTATGGAAATGAAGGAGCGAAACGTTATGATGGAAGGGAAATGGGTTTGAACCTTCCCCATGGCAGGTACATAATGAGTGTCAGTGGTGAAAAGTACGTAAGTAAAAATACAGAAAGCTATGATCCCTCATTCATCCACTTCAATCAGTCCAGATGAATGCGGAGGACACCGGTTAAAGAAGGATTTTTATGCTTTGATACATAGATTGTGTATGTGTGCCATTCAGAGGGTGAATGGGCAAGTCAAAATATTTAAGTGTCTTTGAACAGGGTATGGTAGTAGGTGCCAGGCACACCGGTTCGAATGTGTCAAGAACCTCAATGCTGCTAGGTAGGCTTGGGCAGTATACTGTATACCGGGGTACTTGGGAAAAGACACGGGATAGTTTTTCGATACCTTTAAAATATGTGTACATTATGAAGCTTACCGTTGTTCCCCAGAACAGTTGAGCCAGTCACGTGTTTGTATGCAATTCACTACTAAATGTTTGCCATCAGATATCTTGTGGCTTTCTGCCATCAGTTTTTCTCCCATTTGCTCCATGTACCCATGCTGCATCACAGCTGTTCATTTGCACAATTTATCTTGTTAACTTTCACTTGTAAATGTCTGCACTCACCGAAAATGACTTTCAGTAGCTACTAGCTATGCTTGTATAACTTTATGATCTGGATTTGCAATTACTTTGTTCGTTTTCTCTCATTAGCATTTAGCTACCAGCGTCTATGTGATTTTGACTATTCGCTTTTTCACATTTTGTTCGCATTCTGGTAACAGAAGCCCAGCGGGCTTTTCTTGTGTTTTTAGTGCCCCATTGTGTGCTATGCCCGTAATACTGTAAAACCCAGAATTAGAGGACTGTGTGATGATATGAAAATCTGCATACCGCCCAAGCCTAATGCTGGGTTTTTCATGCTCAACAGTTTCCCGTGTGTATCAAGAATGGTCCACCAGCCAAAGGCCGTCTAGTCAACTCAACACAACTGTGGGGAGCATTGGAGTCGACATGGTCAAGCATCCCTGTCGGATGCTTTCGACACCTTGTAGAGTTCATGCCCAGACGAGGCTGTTCTGAAGGAAAAGGGTAGGGGGGCTCAATATTAGAAAGGTGTTCCTAATGTTTAATATCGATTTTGTGTCTCTGTCTCACTCACTCACTTACTCACTCACACAAGAAGAGAGAGGTGGTCTAATTTATGGACACAAGGTTCAGGCCATCTGTGGATCTCCATCACATACACAATACTGTGTGAAAGAGCGGGACGAGCCACCCAGCTCACTTCTCTCATTGTGGGCCAGACTGCCAGTGTCTGTGAAATAGATACTACTGCCAGCACCATGCTAAGAATGGGCAATAATATTGGCCATTCGTATTACGATTCTTCTAACAGTGATTCAATGTCTGCAGGTTGTACGGGAAGCAATGCTAGTTGGCCTTGAAGAAATGTTTGAATGCCAAGTGAGATTTTTTATTCCTAGAGCTGTTTTTATAGTCTGGAGATGTAATCTCGAGTAGGCTGATGGAGGCTGCACTCTCATATTCAAAGGTATTAAGTGTCACTGGTGCAAAGTTGACTAGCATTAGCTTGCTTTCCAGAGTCCGTATTTATCCAGCATCTCAGAGTAATTTGCTGAACTAGGATCAGGTCCTCCCTGTCCATAATGTACAGGCAAAAGTGATCCTACCCCCGAGAAGCTTGAAAAATATGGCCTAGGACTAACCCATGCACCCGAGTCAGCTGCAAAGTGACAAGGTTAAAATGCGATTGTATTCTGTGATAATTCCCCTCCAATCTGGCAACCCAGCAGCAGTGCAGTGATCATCGGCTAATTTGAGTGTGTCCTCTGTCCTCCATCTGGGTTGCCATTCACACCATGTCCCCCTCAGGGCTTTAATGAGAAGAGCCAGTGACAAGAATTAAGACAAGCCCCTGTCCCTAATGAGCTAAACACAGACATCAGATTGGACTCAGCAGGGAGCTGACAGGCACATAATAAGTAGCTCAGAGAACCATGTTTTGGTTGAGAGTGTCCCTTAAAAAGCTGGAGAGTGACATGTGATTCAACTCCATGCCTGGAGAGCAAAAACACTGTAGGGCCCGTAATCACAAAGTGTGCTGTCTAGGATCATTTTTTCATTTTTTCATCCAAATGATTGAGGGGAGATTTGTTTCTAGATCAGCACTTCTACTGATGTTTTGTGAATACAGGCCCTGGTTTTGAATCTTCTAATCAGGGACTGGTTCAGACCCGGTATACCAGGCAAATAGACTTTGGCCAATTACTGACATGAATCAATCACATTTACATTACATTTAAGTCATTTAGCAGACGCTCTTATCCAGAGCGACTTACAAATTGGTGCATTCACCTTATGACATCCAGTGGAACAGCCACTTTACAATAGTGCATCTAAATCTTTTTAGGGGGGTGAGAAGGATTACTTTATCCTATCCTAGGTATTCCTTGAAGAGGTGGGGTTTCAGGTGTCTCCGGAAGGTGGTGATTGACTCCGCTGTCCTGGCGTCGTGAGGGGGTTTGTTCCACCATTGGGGGGCCAGAGCAGCGAACAGTTTTGACTGGGCTGAGCGGGAACTGTACTTCCTCAGTGGTAGGGAGGCGAGCAATCAATAAACTATACAGAACAAAAATATAAACGCAACATGTAAAGTGTTGGTCCCATGTGTCATGAGCTGAAGTAAAAGATATCAGAGATGGTCCATACACACAAAGCTTATTTCTCTCAAATGTTGTGCACACATTTGTTTACATCCCTGTTAGTGAGCATTTCTCCTTGACCAATGTAATCCATCCATAAACCTGACAGGTGTGGCATGTCATGAAGCTGATTAAACAGCATGATTGTTACACAGGTGCACCTTCTGCCGGGGACAATAAAAGGCCACTGAAATGTGAAGTTTTGTCACACAATGCAATGCCACAGATGTCTCAAGTGTTGAGGGAGCGTGCAATTGGCATGCAGGAATGTCCAACAGAGCTGTTACCAGAGAATTTAATGTTAATCTCTCTACCATAAACCGCCTCCAATGTCGTTTTAGAAAATGTGTCAGTATGTCCAACCGGCCGCACAACCGCAGCCCACGTGTAACCACGCCAGCCCAGGACCTCCATATCCTGTTCCTTCACCTGCTGGTTTGTCTGAGGATGGGGGGGTTTGTGTCTGTAATACAGCTATTTTGTTGGGGGAAACTATTTCTGATTGGCTGGGCCTGGCTCCCAAGTGGGTGGGCCTATGCCCTCCTTGGCCCACCCATGACTGCAGCACTGCCCAGTCATGTGAAATCCATAGATTAGGGCTTAATGAATTTAGCATGTTGCATTTATATTTTTGTTCAATATATGGGAGAAGATAAAACTAAAATATTTTAAGGGTCAGATTAAGGTGACGTTTCCTGTAGATGCTGACTCTGGGTCTGTTTTGCATTTTCCCCACTAACGGTTAAGGTTAGGGTAGGGGGATGGGAAACTGATCCTAGTTCTGTACCTAGGGGAAAGTTCTCCCCGGAGCAACACACTCTCACTCACCTCTGTCTGTCAGAAAGCATGTGGTATCAGTTCAGAATACATGCTGTATATTAATACCAGTTAATCATCATCTCAACCACATTTCCAACTCACTAACACACCCACTGCATTAACACACTGTGGAAAATGATCACACTGCATTATCACCAACCTTTTAACCGTTGTACCAGAGGAAAAGGCGCTAAAAGGCGCTAACGTTTGGGAGTGAGTTTGGTTCATATGTGTGTGGGTGTAATAGTGTTTGTGTGAGCGATGGGTACCATTTCTCAGCTGTGAATTGCTAGTGTGTGTGTGTGTGTGTGTGTGTGTGTGTGTGTGTGTGTGTGTGTGTGTGTGTGTGTGTGTGTGTGTGTGTGTGTGTGTGTGTGTGTGTGTGTGCGTGTGGTTGACATGGAATCTGTGTGTGCACATACGTACAGTACCAGTCAAAAGTTTGGGCACACCTACTCATTCCAGGGTTTTTCTTTGTTTTTACAATTTTCTACATTGTGGAGTAATAGTGAAGATATCAAAACTATGAAATTAAACACATGGAATCATGTAGTAACCAAAAAGTGTTAAACAAAAGAGATTCTTCAAATAGCCACCCTTTGCCTTGACAGCTTTGCAAACTCTTGCCATTCTCTCAACCAGCTTCATGAGGTAGTCACCTGGAATGCATTTCAATTAACAGGTGTGCCTTCTCAAAAGTTAATTTGTGGAATTTCTTTCCTTAATGCGTTTGAGCCAATCAGTTGTGTTGTGACAAGGTAGGGGTGGTGTACAAAAAACAGCCCTATTTGGTAAAAGACCAAGTCCATATTATGGCAAGAACAGCTCAAATAAACAAAGAGAAACAACATGAAGCTCAGACAATCTGGTAAATGTCAATTACTTTGAACGTTTCTTCAAGTGCAGTCACAATAACCATCAAGTGCTATGATGAAACTGGCTCTCATGAGGACCGCCGCAGGAAAGGAAGACCCACAGTTACCTCTGCTGCAGAGGATAAGTTCATTTGAGTTAACTGCACCTCAAATTGCAGCCCAAATAAATGCTTCACAGAGTTCAAGTAACACGCATTTCAACATCAACTGTTCAGAGGAGTTTACATGAATCAGGCCTTCATGGTCGAATTGCTGCAAAGAAACCACTACTAAAGGACACCAATAAGAAGAAGACTTGCTTGGGCCAATAAACACGAGTTTGGAGTAATGGACACAAGACCGGTGGAAATCGGTCCTTTGGTCTGATGAGTCCAAGTTTGAGATTTTTGGTTCCAACTGCCGTGTCTTTGTGAGACTCAGAGCAGGTGAACAGGTACTCTCTGCTTGTGTAGTTCCCATCGTGAAGCATGGAGGACGAGGTGTGATGGTGTGGGGGCACGTTGCAGGTGACACTGTCAGTGATTTATTTAGAATTCAAGGCACACTTAACCAGCATGGCTACGACAGTATTCTGCAGGGATATGGCATCCCATCTGGTTTACTCCTAGAGGGACTATCCTTCTTTTTCAACAGGACAATGACCCAAGACACCTCCAGGCTGTGTAAGGGCTATTTGACCAAGAAGGAGACTGATGGAGTGGTGGATCAGATGACCTGGCCCTCACAATCACCTGACCTCAACCCAATTGAGATGGTTTGGGATGAGTTGGACCACCGAGTGAAGGAAAAGCAGCCAACAAGTGCTCACCAAATGTTGGAAGACCTTCAAGACTGTTGGAAAAGCATTCCAGGTGAAGCTGGTTGATGGATTGTCAAGTGTGCAAATTAATAAAAATTAAAAACATATATTTAACCTTTATTTAACTAGGCAAGTCAGACAATTCTTATTGACAATGACGACCTACCCTGGGGAAACCCGGACGGCGCTGGGCCAATTGTGCGCCACCCTATGGGACTCCCAATCACGGCCGGTTGTTATACAGCCTGGATTCGAACCAGGACTGTAGTGACGCCTTTTGCACTGAGATGCAGTGCCTTAGACCGGGAGGTGACCAAGAAACCAATAGTCACTCTGACAGAGTTCCTCTGTGGAACCTTCCAGAAGGACAACCATTTCTGCAGCACTCCACCAATCAGGCCTTTATGGTGGGGTGGCCAGACAGAAGCCACCCCTCAGTAAAGGGCACTTGGAGTTTGCCAAAAGGCACCTAAAGGACTCTCAGTCCATGAGAAACAAGATTCTCTTGTCTGATGAAACCAAGATTGAGATATTTGGCCTGAATGCGTCAAGAGGAAACCTGGCACCATGTTTTTTTTATCGTCGGGTACTGGGTGTTACGTTCCCCAGTTTCTGTGTTGTAGTTTGTGTATTTGAGGGTGTGTTTCAGGAGATGGCTTCCTGAAATTCCCCAAGCAGCTGATTGGTCGACTCCACGGCTAATTGGAGCTGACCCCACCCCCTCGTAAAGTTACAGCTGTATCCCATTAGACTCGTTCTCCAGTTATAAAAGCCAGTGTTCTGTTGTTTAGGAGAGAGATCATTGCTGGGAGGACATTGCTGGTTGGTTGTTTCTCAGGCAGTTGGTATGTTCTTTGTGAGTTTGTTGCTCAGTCAGAGCCTATTTGATGTCCTGTGTTTCTCAGTGTGTTTGTGAAATTGTTAATAATATTCTGTTTAATTTGTTCCCAGGGGGTAAGGGGAAGGCACCTAGGGAGTGCTTAGGCAAGAGGCCCGCGGGCATACATATACCCATAGTATATTCACAGTCTAGGCAGACTAGGAAAGACCTGGGCGGACCACCCTCTGTGTCTTGGTTAGCACACCACGTGGTGCTAAGTTTGGTAAGAGGTGGGTAAGACGGGTAAGGTAGGAGAGGGGGCTTTGATATTTACTTTCTTTGCTTTGGTTCCATCCAGACCCTTTTCCCCATATTACCGTGTGAAGGAATACATTCCTAGTAAACGGTAACTTCTCTGCTTTTTGTCATCCTTACTTGCACCTACAGTCCCATACCTCTTTCACTTCACGGAGAGTTGAGTTGTAGCAGGGTGTTGCGTTCTCTCTTCAGAGGCGTACATAACATAATGGGGGCTCATCCGGGATCATTCCATTAAACCCACCGGACCCTGCTGCACTGAGCTCTCTGTGATTAGTGATTGAGGTGTGATGGTGGGTTGTGAGTTTGGATGACTTGTTTAGTTTTTGTGTGTCCAGTAAATTGCTGTGTACAAGATGGCTGCCTCCGCCATCTCCAAGTTTTTTTTGAAGCGCCCTCTATTGATTGTTTGGTGAGGTTTCATAAAGTAGACCTTTTAGCTGTAGCTGCCCATTATGGATTCGTTATCCCTGAGAAATCCCTAAAGGCTGAGCTTTTGGTGCTAGTCAGGGAGGGTTTAGTGAGAGAACGAATTCTCTCGTTGCAAGGAGAGGAGATGGATAGACCTTCCGATGCCAAGTCGGAGGACAGGGCGGAGGAAGGGGTTGATCGTACCCCCTTTACATTGCCCCGATTTTACCCTTTATCTTCTGCTTCTGGTCGTTCAGGCGGGACCACTAGGCTGAAGGTCAGGCTGGCTCGGTTAGAAATGGAGCAAAAAAATAAAGAGAGACAGATGCAGTTTGAAATTGAAATTAGGAAAATAGAAGCTGACAAGGAGGTGAGGATCCGACAACTGGAGCTAGACGCTGGCTCCAGTGCGACTCCACAAGCTGCTCATCATCAAGCCCACTTCGATGTGAGTGAACATATTGCTTTAGTCCCTCCATTTCGAGAGTCGGATGTTGATTCCTATTTCTCTGCGTTTGAGCGTGTGGCAGCTGCGCTGCATTGGCCACTCAAGGTTTGACCGCTCTTGTTACAATGTAAATTGTCTGGGAAAGCCCAGGAAGTAGTAGCTGCTCTCTCCCTGGAAGACAGTATACACTACGATATGAGTTGGTGCCTGAAGCTTATAGACAGCGCTTCAGGAACCACAAGACAAGTCAGGATGGAGGGAAAGATTCAGAACAGAGCAAAGTACAGAGAGATCCTTCATGAAAACCTGGGGGCGAAGGTTCACCTTCCATCAGGACAATGACCCTAAACACACAGCCAAAACAATGCAGGAGTGGCTTTGGGACAAGTCTGAATGTCCTTGAGTGGCCCAGCCAGAGCTCGGACTTCAACCCGATCAAACGTCTCTGGAATGACCATCCAAACTCACTGAGCTTGAGAGGATCTGCAGAGAAGAATGGGAGAAACTTCCCAAATACAGGTGTGCCAAGCTTGTAGCGTCATAACCAAGAAGACTCCAGGCTGTAATCGCTGCCAAATGTGCTTCAACAAAGTACTGATTAAAAGGTCTGAATACTTATTTAAATGTGATTTCATTTTTTTTTTATATTTTTTTTACATTTGCTAAAATTTCTAAACCAGTTTTTGCATTGCCATTAAGGGGTATTGTGTGTAGATTGATGAGAGAAGGGAAAGAACAATTTAATCGATTTTAAAATAAGGCTGTAACATAACAAACTGTGGAAAAACTCAAGGAGTCGGAATAGTTTCCGAATGCTAACAACCCAACGCGCAGCCGTGGATGCATCATTTATCAGTAGACTGTACTGTAGTGTCTGTCAGCATGGGGGTTTAGGGTCTGCAGAGCCTCAAGCTTTGCCCGAAGCAAACATTTAATGTACGCTGTTTAGAATCATTAAGGAGATGGTGTCATTTTAAAGAGAGAGGTAACAAACAACCTCTAAATTGTCAAACGCCTGTTCTCTTTGCTACCGAACGGCAAGCAGTACTAGTGCACCAAGTCTGGAACCAACAGGACCCTGAACAGCTTCTACCCCCAAGACATAAAACTGCTACATAGCTAATCAAATGGCTACCCAGACTACCTGCATTGACCCTTTTTTGCATCAACTCTCTTGTGCTGACTCTGCGCACACACACTGGATCCTACCCACACACTCACACATACTTACACTGAAACCCCAACACACACTACCCCAATACACATGTATACTGATGCCAGGTCATTCCAAAGGGTTCACCACATACTTTTTCTTGCCACTGTATGTGCATAGCTCCTTCAATGAACTCGTATCCCTGCGCATCGACTCTGTACTGGTACTCCCTTTATATAGCCATGCTATTTTTACTCGTTATTGTTATTCATTATTCACTGTGTATTTATTCCTCATGTCACTATTTACTTTTTCTTTTTAAAAATCTTTATCCTAACTCTGCATGTGAGAGAAAAGGACCCGTCAGTAAGTAAGCATTTGACTGTTCGTCTACACCTGTTTTGCAAAGCATATGGCAAATAAAATGTTATTTTATTTGAAAGTTAGAGGGAGATTGTGATAGAGGAAAGAGAGAGGGATGGGAAAATAATAGATTGACTGCAATGAAGGGAATGAGTCAGACATAGAGAGGGGGAAAAAGGGGAGGATAATTAGCCACAGTCTAGCAAGCTTGACAGATCAGTTAGACTCCTCTCCTCTAACTGGCCACTTAATTACTCCACCATTCTGTTCTTCTTTCCTCTTCCCTCATTCTTTCTATTTCTCCCTCTCGCTTCCCTTTTTCCTTTTCTCTCTCTCTTTGTCTCTGCCTCTTTCTCCCTGCCTCTCTTTCTCCCTGCTCGACTACAGCAGCATAATCTGAACGCTCCATATTCTACTGACATGTGTAATGGAAGACTAACAAGCAACAGCGTAACATGATCAACTTATTCTGGTTGGAATTGACTGTATGATAGTTTAGTTACACCACATGGTCCTGTGTTCCAACCACACACACACATTTACAGACTTACAACACACATCTGCTTGCGAAACGCACCCATTCATTGATTCATTCATGCATATGGACACACAGCTTTGCCGACACACACTCAAACCCGCTCAGTGCTTTTGCTGCGAAGCCTTTTTGTAACCTAGCAACACTCCAGTCTAGAATCCAATGCTGCTGAATTATAGTGTGTGTGTGTGATGTGCACATGCTCAGTAGTGATGCGTTCTCCTCCCCCCTCACCTGTCAGAGAGGAGCAAGTTGATTATTAGGACTTCGATGGCAGGTGCGTCCATGGATTCGGTGTCACATTTGATTACAGCGACACTAGGGGCGGACCTGTGTAGAAAAACGCTTGTCAAATATTATTAGAGAAAAGGTCATCTAGTCTCTCCACAGACCAGGGAAAGGGAGGAGAGGGAGGAAAGAGGGAACAAAAAATAGTCACCTGAGGAGTTTCTTATAAAGCCATGTATCGTATTTCAATGTAGTTAAATAAAAAATATGAATGTCGGAATACAGAATGTACAGTTGAAGTCAGAAGTTTACATACACATTAGGTTGGAGTCAATAAACTCGTTTTTCAACCACTCCACAAATTTCTTGTTAACAAACTATAGTTTTGGCAGGTCGGTTAGGACATCTACTGTGTGCATGACACAAGTCATTTCTCCAACAATTGCTACAGACAGATTATTATTTAACCCAGTGGGTCAGAAGTTTACATACACTAAATTGACTGTGCCTTTAAACAGCCTTAAAAATTCCAGAAAATTATGTAATGGCTTTAGAAGCTTCTGATAAGCTAATTGACATCATTTGAGTCAGTTGGAGGTGTACCTGTGGATTTATTTCAAGGCCTACCTTCAAACTCAATGCCTCTTTGCTTGACAATATGGGAAAATCAAAAGAAATCAGCCAAGACCTCAGAAAAAAAATCTAGTCTGGTTCGTCCTTGGGAGCAATTTCCAAATGCCTGAAGGTACAACGTTCATCTGTACAGACAATAGTACGCCATGGGACTGTGCAGCCATCATACCGCTCAGGAAGGAGATGCGTTTTGTCTCCTCAAGATGAACGTACTTTGGTGAGAACTGCAAATCAATCCCAGAACAACAGTAAAGGACCTTGTGAAGATGCTGGAGGAAACTGGTACAAAAGTATCTATAGACACAGTAAAACCAGTCCTATATTGACATAACCTGAAAGGCCGCTCTGCAAGGGAGAAGCCACTGCTCCAAAACCGCCATAAAAAAGCCAGACTGGTTTGCTGCTGGAGGGACTGGTGCACTTCACAAAATAGATGGCATCACGAGGAAGGGAAATTATGTGGATTTATTGAAGCAACATCTCAAGACATTAAAGCTTGGTCGCAAATGGGTCTTCCAAATGGACAATGACCCCAAGCATACTTCCAAAGATGTGGCAAAATGGCTTAAGGTCAAGGCATTAGAGTGGCCATCACAAAGCCCTGACCTCAATCCCATAGAAAATTAGTGGACAGAATTGAAAAATTGTGTGAGCGAAGAAAGGAGGCCTACAAACCTGACTCAGTTACACCAGCTCTGTCAGGAGGAATGGGGCAAAATTTACCCAACTTAGTGGGACACTTGTGGAAGTCTACCGAAAGGATTTGACCCAAGTTAAACAATTTAAAGGCTATGCTACCATATGCCAATTAAGTGCATGTAAACTTCTGACCCACTGGGAATGTGATGACAGAAATAAAAGCTTAAATAAATCACTCTACTATTATTCTGACATTTCACATTCTTAAAATAAAGTGGTGATCCTAACTGACCTAAGACAGGACATTTTTACTGGGATTAAATGTCAGGAATTGTAAAAAACTGAATTTAAATGTATTTGGCTAAGGTGTATTTTAACATCCAACTTCAACTGTATATAGCCCTAATCCTAGACACTAGTCCATCTGCAACCTATAAGGACAGTATGCACTAGTGGTTTCAGTAGGAAAGACGGGGAAATGGTGTGGTTGGAGTTCTCCAGAACTATGCTGACTGACTCGTTGCACCATTGCCCTCTCAGCCACCATAATTGCAACGTTCCTCAACGGATGGTCAATACAGCACCAATTCGGTTTACTTAAACTTTCCTTCATTCTGTCCTGTCTTCTCTTTGATGTGGCCAGTCAGAGACAGTCCGAGTCCCAGTGGCCCTAGTTCAATGGCCAAGTCTCCCTAATTAGCCCTCCTGAGGTTGGACACATACACACACAGGTTTGACAAACATCCCTGAGACCAAAGGGAATGGAAGGTTCTGAAAGTTCTGGCTCCCACATCCCTCCCCCTGGATAAGAGGAAAAATAAATATCTTTACCCTTTACTGAACTTTCCACTGGTGCTCTGGGCTCCCTGGTGTCTGGGTGGCAAACGATGGGAAATTAGCTTCTGATGACAACCTGGTTTCGATGCGCACGCACACACACACACACACACACACGTGCCTGCATAGACATGGTGCATTTGGGTGTACCTGACCTCAAAGGCCAGCTGAATCACCAATTCTCTAATCTTAGTATTTCTGCTTTCTGCCTAAAGTGTATGCTTAATGGAGGAGTTATAACCTCCCACATTATACTGAAATGTTTGTATTCTGTTAAAAAGTTGACTGAAGTAAAGAACCCTCTGCCCAGTTCCCCACTAGGGTTAAATATTATTGACAATTGTTCCATCCCGAGAATAAATCACTTTTCTCCCAGATAACCTGGTATTTCCCGCCAAAACTGGAATTGTCCTTCAATTGTAAAGCATAAGAATAGGCAGATGTCCAGATTTGATTAGAGATTTGATCGAAATTCAAGCCTGACGCTACCTGAGCCTTATGAGCCCTACATTAGACATTTAATGAGGCCTTTAATGAGGCCAAGCCCAAATGATTGTGCCATTATCCAATATATATATTATATATGGCTACTGCACATTACACACAACAGGAAAAACCTAAAAGCCCATAGATGGAGCAAGCTATATGTTCTCTTGGGTAAACATTTTTATTAGGTCCAGGAGTCTCTCTCTCTCATATATATATATATATAAAATATTGTCAATCTAGAACAGGATTATTTAGTGTGGATGCAATTTGAATGCAGTTGATGGAGAGAGAAAGACTGTGTGAGTGCTCACGCGTGCACTGATATTCAAGCTGCAATAAAAATGTAAAATAAATTTGTATATATCATCTTTACAATTAATAAATAAGGTGACCCCGAAAGCCATATAGAGATGGGTAAATCAGACACGCATTCCGTCTTTATATTACTGCATAGACCATGCTGCAGAAAATGCAGGCCAACCGGTCACAAAAAAAGTAAGTTACCATGATGAGATGATCGGTCTAATGTACATGCATTGTGAACTGCGCTCCATACTGAGATGGGTTGTCTGTCCCCACCCTGAGCCTGATGATTCATCATGCAGAGGCCATAGAGAAGCCAGATTTAGACATTGCATGTAATTTAACAGTTCCATTTCACGCCATGTGTTCATATAAATAATTTACCCGTACCTCGCAGTTATTTGTCCTGTGAAAAGGGAGTGGTTTTGGGTGGCAAATCCCGGTTAATCTCGGTAGCTGGGTTCTCGCCATTCAACCATAGTGCTCTCTCTCCCCCTTGATACTTCCAGTAGCAGTATAGGTGCACTGACTTGTTTGGAATTGAAAACTGGTATGGAGAAATGCTGGATGCAAGAACAATATATTTAAGTGTCTTATTTATTTATTTATTTTTTACCCCCTCAATTTCGTGGTATCCAATTGTCTTAGTAGCTACTATCTTGTCTCATCACTACAACTCCCGTACGGGCTCGGGAGAGACGAAGGTTGAAAGTCATGCATCCTCCGATACACAACCCAACCAAGCCGCACTGCTTCTTACCACAGCGCGCATCCAACCCAGAAGCCAGCCGCACCATTGTGCCGAAGGAAACACTTGGCAACCTTGGTTAGCGCGCACTGCACCCGGCCCGCCACAGGGGTTACTGGTGCGTGATGAGACAAGGACATCCCTACCGGCCAATCCCTCCCTAACCCAGACGACGCTAGGCCAAATGTGCATCGCCCCAAGGACCTCCCGATCGCGGCCGGTTACGACAGAGCCTGGGCGCGAACCCAGAGTCTCTGATGGCACAGCTGTCGATGCAGTACAGCGCCCTTAACCACTGCGCCACCCAGGAGGCCGATTGTGCTTTATTAAACAAATTGTGAATAGGGACACCAAACTTCACTTCTGCAAGGTTTGTAATAATCTGTCACCCTCTAGATGGTGGAGCTCCCGAATGGCGCAGCTGCCTAAGGCACTGCATCTCAGTGCAGTGTCACATCCAGATGTGATTGGGAGTCCCATAGGGCGGTGCACAATTGGTCCAGCATTGTACGGGTTAGGCTGGGGTAGTAAATACTTGCCAAGTCAAATAAAGTTTTTTAATTTTTTTAATTAAGTTGTCACTCCACCCTTGTAGTTCATTGATAAATTAAGATCACTAATTAGTAAGGAACTCCCCTCGACTGGTTGTCTCGGGCTTAATTGAAAGGAACAACCAAAAACCCGCTGACACTCGCACTCCAAAACATGACATCAAGGCTGGGACCTGGGGGTTAAATAGACATTTGAACCGCCTTAATCACTTAACGACACCCATTACCGATTTTATGGCTCAGGGGCCCAGATGCCAATTACAAAGACTTGCTTTATAGTAACCTCTGACCCTAGAGATCAAATAGGTCCTAGATCATCAAAATAGGGTTCTTAAAACCTTTCTAGCGCAGGGGTTCCGCTAGCGGAACACCTCGACAACATTCTGCTGAAAAGAGGCAGTGCGCGAAATCCAAAAATATTTTTGAAAAAATATGTAACTTTCACACATGGACAAGTCCAATACAGCAAATGAAAGATAAACATCTTGTTAATCTACCCATTGTGTCCGATTTCAAAAATGCTTTACAGCTAAAGCACAACATATGATTGTTAGATCACCACCAAGTCGAAAAAAACACAGCCATTTTTCCAGCCAAAGATAGGAGTCACAAAAAGCAGAAATGATTACACTCATAGGACATCACGTTACACAATACATGTATGTTTTGTTCGATAATGTGCATATTTATATCCAAAAATCTGTTTACATTGGCGCCTTACGTGCAGGAATGTTTTGATGCCAAAACATCCAGTGATTTTGCAGAAATACTCATAATAAGCATTGCTAAAATATACTAGTGTTATTCACAGAATTAAAGATGGACTTCTCCTTAATGCAACCGCTGTGTCAGATTTCAAAAAATCTTTACGGAAAAAGCATAATCTGAGAACAGCGCTCAGAACCCAAAACAGCCAGAGGAATATCCGCCATTTTGGATTCAACAAAGTTAGAAACAACACCATAAATATTCACTTACCTTTGATCTTCATCAGAAGGCACTCCCAGGAATCCCAGTTTGACAATAAATGACTGATTTGTTCCATAAAGTTCCATCATTTATGTCCAAATAGCCACTTGTTAGCATGTTCAGCCCAGTAATCCATCTTCATGAGGCGCAGGCACTTCATCCAGACAAAGTCCTTTAGAAACATGTCAAACGAAAAAGCACTGGAACGAGAAGTAACTCTGTCGGGAGCGCACGTCATGAGCCCAAGGCTCTCTGCCAGACCACTGACTGAGGTCTTATGAGCCCCTCCTTTATAGTAGAATCCTCAAACCAGTTTCTAAAGACGGTATGAGACAATCTAGTGGAAGCCCTAGGAAGTGCAGCCTCATCCATATCTCAATGCCCGCTTTGAGGACAAAACAATGCCACTGACACGGCTCGCAACCAAAACATGCGGACTCTCCTTCACTGCAGCCGACGTCAGTAAAACATTTAAACGTGTTAACCCTCGCAAGGCTGCAGGCCCAGATGGCATCCCCAGCCGCGCCCTCAGAGCATGCGCAGACCAGCTGGCTGGTGTGTTTACGGACATATTCAATCAATCCTTATCCCAGTCTGCTGTTCCCACATGCTTCAAGAGGGCCACCATTGTTCCTGTTCCCAAGAACGCTAAGGTAACTGAGCTAAACGACTACCGCCCCGTAGCACTCACTTCCGTCATCATGAAGTGCTTTGAGAGACTAGTCAAGGACCATATCACCTCCACACTACCTGACACCCTAGAACCACTCCAATTTGCTTACCGCCCAAATAGGTACACAGACGATGCAATCTCAACCACACTGCACACTGCCCTAACCCATCTGGACAAGAGGAATACCTATGTGAGAATGCTGTTCATCGACTACAGCTCAGCATTTAACACCATAGTACCCTCCAAACTCGTCATCAAGCTCGAGATCCTGGGTCTCGACCCCACCCTGTGCAACTGGGTACTGGACTTCCTGACGGGCCGCCCCCAGGTGGTGAGGGTAGGTAACAACATCTCCACCCCGCTGATCCTCAACACTAGGGCCCCACAAGGGTGCGTTCTGAGCCCTCTCCTGTACTCCCTGTTCACCCACGACTGTGTGGCCATGCAAGCCTCCAACTCAATCATCAAGTTTGCGGACGACACTACAGTGGTAGGCTTGATTACCAACAACGAAGAGACTGCGACGTGAGGGCCCTCGGAGTGTGGTGTGAGGAAAATAACCTCACACTCAACGTCAACAAAACTAAGGAGATTATTGTGGACTTCAGGAAACAGCAGAGGGAACACCCCCCTATCCACATTGATGGAACAGTAGTGGAGAGGGTAGTAAGTTTTAAGTTCCTCGGCGTACACATCACAGACAAACTGAATTGGTCCACCCACACAGACAGCATTGTGAAGAAGGCGCAGCAGCGCCGATTCAACCTCAGGAGGCTGAAGAAATTTGGCTTGTCACCAAAAGCTCTCAAACTTCTACAGATGCACAATCGAGAGCATCCTGTCGGGCTGTATCACCGCCTGGTACGGCAACTGCTCCGCCCACAACCGTAAGGCTCTCCAGAGGGTAGTGAGGTCTGCACAACGCATCACCGGGGGCAAACTACCTGCCCTCCAGGACACCTACACCACCCGATGTCACAGGAAGGCCATAAAGATCATCAAGGACAACAACCACCCGAGCCACTGCCTGTTCACCCCGCTATCATCCAGAAGGCGAGGTCAAAATGGGTGCATCAAAGCAGGGACTGAGAGACTGAAAAACAGCCTCTATCTCAAGGCCATCAGACAGACTGTTAAACAGCCACCGCTAACATTGAGTGGCTGCTGCCAACACACTGACTCAACTCCAGCCACTTTAATAATGGGAATTGATGGATATTGATGTAAAATATATCACTAGCCACTTTAAACAATGCTACTTAATATGTTTACGTACCCTACATTATTCATCTCATATATATATATATATATATATATATATATATATATATATATATATATATACTGTACTCTTTCATCTACTGCATCTTTATGTAATACATGTATCACTAGCCACTTTAAACTATGCCACTTTGTTTACATACCCTACATTACTCATCTCATATGTATATACTGTACTCGATACCATCTACTGCATCTTGCCTATGCCGTTCTGTACCATCACTCATTCATATCTTTATGTACATATTCTTTATCCCTTTACACTTGTGGTAGTTTTGGAATTGTTAGGTTAGATTACTCGTTGGTTATTACTGCATTGTCGGAACTAGAAGCACAAGCATTTCGCTACACTCGCATTAACCTCTTGCTCCTATCTGACACGCAGGCGTCCCATCTAGACATTTGGAAATGCAAATGCGCTACGCTAAATGCTAATAGTACTAGTTAAAAGTCAAACGTTCATTAAAATACACATGCAGGGTATTGAATTAAAGCTACACTCGTTGTGAATCCAGGCAACAAGTCAGATTTTTAAAATGCTTTTGTGCGAAAGCATGAGAAGCTATTATCTGATAGCATGTAACACCCCAAAAGACCCGCAGGGGACGTAAACAAAATAATTAGCATAGTCGTCGCTACACAAACCGCACAAATAAAATATAAAACATTCACTACCTTTGACCATCTTCTTTGTTGGCACTCCTAGATGTCCCATAATCACTATTGGGTCTTTTTTTTCCGATGAAACCGGTCCATATATAGCCTAGATATCGATCTATGAAGACTGTGTGATAAACGGAAAAAAATAGCGTCTTATAACGTAACGTCATTTTTTAAAATTAAAAAAGTTGACGATAAACTTTCACAAAACACTTCAAATACTTTTGTAATGCAACTTTAGGTATTAGTAAACGTTAATAAGCGATCAAATTGATCACGAGGCGAAGTATATTCTTTAGCTGTCCGTCGGGAAATAATGTCCGGGTAAATCTCAACCAAAATATCCGGTCGGAGACTTGAACAAATGGCTTGTCTCTTCTTTGTTTGACCAAGAAACAAAGCCTAGGCAAATGACAATACTGTTGACATCGTGTGGAAGCTGTAGGTATTGCAACCTCAGCCCCATTTATTGTGGTTCGCCTTTATCAATGGGTTGAAGTGGCGGATGGATATATATTTCCATTTTCAGTGATCAGATTTTCCTGCGCTTTTCGATGAAACGCACGTTCTGTTATAGTCACAGCCGTGATTTAACCAGTTTTATAAACGTCTGAGTGTTTTCTATCCACACATACTAATCATATGCATATACTATATTCCTGGCATGAGCAGCAGGGCGCTGAAATGTTGCGAGATTTTTAACAGAATGTTCGAAAAAGTAGGGGGTAGGAGTAACAGGTTAACATCTGCTAACCATGTGTATGTGACAAATACATTTGATTTGATTTGTACTCGATAGGCCAAGCTTTGAAAAACGAAAACCTCAATGTCCCACTTCCTGGTTGGATTTTTCTCAGGTTTTCGCCTGCCATATGAGTTCTGTTATACTCAGACATCATTCAAACAATTTTAGAAACTTCAGAGTGTTTTCTATCCAATACTAGTAATAATATGCATATATTCCCATCTGGGACAGAGTAGAAGGCAGTTCAATCTGGGCACGCTATTCATCCAAAAGTGAAAATGCTGCCCCCTATCCCAAAAAGGTTAACAGAATGAATGGGGAGTCATTTAGTAGGTATGTGCTGAACCTTCACATGGACTGTGTCTAAATTGGCACCACCCTAGTCCCTAAAAGAAGTGCTCTTCATAATGCAGGGCTGCTCAACCCTGGAGAGCTACCCTCCTGTAGGTTTTCGCTCTATCCCCAGTTGCAACTAACATGAGCTTATCAACCAGTTAATTGTTAGAATCAGGTGTGCGAGATTAGGTTGGAGCAATAATTGGAATAATTCATTTTTTTAAATTCATTACGAGAGACGACATGCATGCTCAATCAAGATGGCAGCCCTAATGATGGTCCGAAGACCGCATGAATGGGTTTTTGAAAATGTCTTTATTTCTCTGCCCTGAATGTCCCTGCTCAGCTGCTGTAGCTACTGGGGTAGAAGGGGGATGGATGGAGGGGGGAGTTGAGTTGGTGATGGATGAAAGGATTGGTCCATATTTTAAACAGTGAAGTCCTCAATTTCAAAACAAATGACATCAACGATGCTACGTGAAGACCAAGGGTTAGTCTTCACGTATTCTTTTAGCACCGTGTTCTAATTTGGCCCTATTGTAAATTGCGCATTTAAATCAATGGAAGAATTAGGCGAGAACTCGAGTTATGCGCCTAAATTTCAAGTTGGTATTAGTCCCTGAGTGGCGGTAGCTGCAGGGTATTGCGTTTTGTGTGTGTGTCTGTTTTTGATTGTGTGGCAGGTGAGGGACTGCAGCTCTGTCTGTCAGTCTGTTCCTCTGTGTATTCGGCTGGGTTGGGTAGAGAGAAGACTCTGCATATCAATGGATGTCTGCCTCAGTCTGTCCCCATTGACAGGAGGTAGGACGATTTAGAGCAACGCATACACATCCTCTTGTCAGCGCACCACCAGAGCACCAGCCAGGCCTGCTAATTAAGGCCACGGTCATTAAAGGAACTTCTAGCATTTATGCCTGTGCTGGTTCCCCTCTAATGAAGCTCTCACTCCTGCCCCAGAATCAATACCTGCCTTGGGTCACATCATTAGTATGAGTGGGAGAGGTTGGGAGTCTAGTTTGTTTGTGGGTATGTGTGTGGGTATGTATGCATAAATTTGTATATTTGTGTGTGTGTGTGGGTTACCAAACTTGGTGAACTCCTGCTCTTTCTCTCGCTCATCTTATATTGGTCTGTCGTCTCTTTCCGTGTAATGCAGAGTGCATTCTACATATATGGTTCCTGTGTTGTATGGTTCCTGTGTCTTCCTTGATTTTATTGGAGCTCTATCAATTCAATTCAATTCAATTCAAGGGCTTTATTGGCATGGGAAACATGTGTTAACATTGCCAAAGCAAGTGAGGTAGATAATATATAAAGTGAAATCTCTCTCTCTCTCTTTTTGTTTCTCTTGCTCTCAGTGAGCGTGACCAGAAGCTCAGGAGAGAGCTCCAGCAGGCCTGTGCTGCGCCCGCTTACTAAGAGTTAGGGGTCATACGCCGCAGAGCCCTTGACCCACCACGAGTGAGTGTGGGGGCGTGCGTGTGCACGCACATGTGTGCTCGGACACATTATGCATCTGTGTGGGTGCTTGAATGTATGAGTGTGGACATGAATGTGTGTGTGTCCTCACTTGGAGTCCTCTGGCTCGCCTCCTGCTGTGCCTACGCAGATCACAGCGACTAGATTAACCACCACAAGTGGTTTACGCGCATCATCTCAGCAGAACATGGAGATTAAACTCCATGATAATCCATACTTCGAGTCCCTGCCCACTGCCTAGAGATATCAAGTGTCTATCTGCTTGCTTCCCAAATGGCACTCTATTCCTTAGAAAGTGCTCTTCTTTGGACCAGAGCCCGAGCTTGGGTGCCATTTGGGACAAACACACCCTGGCTCTGAGAGAAAGGAGATCCTAAGCACTCTATATACTGAGGGTACAAAACATGTCTCTTTCCATGACAAAGACTGACCAGGTGAAAGCTATGATCCCCTGTTGATGTCAACTGTTAAATCCACTTCAATCAGTGTAGATGTGGCTAGTATGTGTTAGACAGGTTTAAGCCTTGAGACAATTGAGACATGGATTGTGTATGTGTGCCATTTAGAGGGTGAATGGGCAAGACAAAATATTTAAGTGCCTTAGAACGGGGTATGGTAGTAGGTGCCAGGCGCACCGGTTTGAGGGTGTGAGGAACTGCAATGCTGCTGGGTTTTTCACGCTCAACCGTTTCTCCTGTGTATCAAAATGGTCCACCACCCTAGGGACATCCAGCCAACTTGACACAACTGTGGGAAGTGTTGGAGTGAACATGGACCAGCATCCCTGTGGAACGATTTCAACACATTGTAGGGTCCAAGCAGCGAAAGAATTGAAGCTGTTCTGAGGGCAAAAGGGAGTGCATCGATCCATTTTTTTTTTCTTAGAGCCTGCCTGGCTGTTTTATTTGTAGCTCTCTCTTGTTAGGATTAAGTGTTCTACAGTTGCCTCTTTCTCTCTCTATTTCTCTCTCTTTAAGTAAATAACCATTAAGGTGGTGACATTTTCATATGATCTTTTTAGCTCTACTGCTCAGCCCGAAACAAACATGCTCTCTTTCACTTTCCTCTCTTGCTCACTTCTGGCTGCGTGAGTGGAACCGTCTTATAACGTTATCCAACGTTATCCAAACACTGAGACAATTAAACCATCCTCATGCTCCCCGATTCTGTTTGATCCGTCAAAGAACATTATTCACACGCTGAAACAGCCTAACGATGCCTCTTGGAATCGGTTGTTGTGTGTTCCTTCGAATAGCCTTGTTCAAACACAATTAGGAGGCAGTGAGTGTGAGGCAACTCGCCATCCTCTCATTGTTAGTTGCTGTGGAAACACACCACGTCAAACAGCACAGCTGTAGGTGCTTCCCCTGAGGCAGCTGCTTATGGAACATTATCATTTAAACAGAGACTCCAATGAAATCACAGGCAGAGACCGAAAGCATCTTGAGACCTTATAGAAGAAGCATGTTAAACCTATTTACTGTATAGCCTATGTGGAATGTGTGAGGTAAACCTTGAGAACAAAATGTAAATACTGTAAGTTAAATGGGAAGAGACAGCAGACCAATCGTCACAATGTATACACAGAGAGAGAGAGAGAGAGTAAATCAAAATGTTTCAACGTTTCATTCACTCTGGCAATTGTTGCGCTCGTGTCTCCTATATTGTGCCTTCCTTTCAGCTGTCTGTCTTTGCTCTTTTCAGCAACCTAGTTTGGTAGCCTTGAATGTTTTAAGATTTAATGACACTTGAGTATTGCGCTGCTCATACGAGGTCACACAAGGCCCATTCTTCTGTTGTGCCTCATAGAGCGCTGGGAAAAATGTTTAATTGAAAAGAATATAGAGGAGCGTGTAGCATTTCGCCATCTTTAAATATATATATATCTACAGTGGGGCAAAAAAGTATTTAGTCAGCCACCAATTGTGCAAGTTCTCCCACTTAAAAAGATGAGAGAGAACTGTAATTTTCATCATAGGCACACTTCAACTATGACAGACAAAATGAGGGAAAAAAATCCAGAAAATCACAGTAGGATTTGTAATGAATTTATTTGCAAATTATGGTGGAAAATAAGCATTTGGTCAATAACTAAAGTTTATCTCAATACTTTGTTATATACCTTTTTTGTTGGCAATGACAGAGGTCAAACGTTTTCTGTAAGTCTTCACAAGGTTTTCACACACTGTTGCTGGTAGTTTGGCCCATTCCTCCATGCAGATCTCCTCTAGAGCAGTGATGTTTTGGGGCTGTTGCTGGGCAACACGGACTTTCAACTCCCTCCAAAGATTTTCGATGGGGTTGAGATCTGGAGACTGGCTAGGCCACTCCAGGACCTTGAAATGCTTCTTACGAAGCCACTCCTTCGTTGCCCGGGCAATGTGTTTGGGATCATTGTCATGCTGAAAGACCCAGCCACGTTTCATCTTCAATGCCCTTGCTGATGGAAGGAGGTTTTCACTCAAAATCTCACGATACGTGGCCCCATTCTTTCCTTTACACGGATCAGTCATCCTGGTCCCTTTGCAGAAAAACAGCCCCAAAGCATGATGTTTCCACCCCCATGCTTCACAGTAGGTATGGTGTTCTTTGGATGCAACTCAGCATTCTTTGTCCTCCAAACACGACAAGTTGAGTTTTTACCAAAATGTTCTATTTTGGTTTCATCTGACCATATGACATTCTCCCAATCTTCTTCTGGATCATCCAAATGCTCTCTAGCAAACTTCAGATGGGCCTGGACATGTACTGGCTTAAACAGGGGGACACGTCTGGCACTGCAGAATTTGAGTTACTGGCGGCGTAGTGTGTTACTGATGGTAGGCTTTGTTACATTGGTCCCAGCTCTCTGCAGGTCATTCACTAGGTCCCCCCGTGTGGTTCTGGGATTTTTGCTCACCATTCTTGTGATCATTTTGACCCCACAGGGTGAGATCTTGCGTGGAGCCCCAGATCGAGGGAGATTATCAGTGGTTTTATGTCTTCAGTTTCCTAATAATTGCTCCCACAGTTGATTTCTTCAAACCAAGCTGCTTACCTATTGCAGATTCAGTCTTCCCAGCCTGGTGCAGGTCTACAATTTTGTTTCTGGTGTCCTTTGACAGCTCTTTGGTCTTGGCCACAGTGGAGTTTGGAGTGTGACTGTTTGAGGTTGTGGACAGGTGTCTTTTATACTGATAACAAGTTCAAACAGGTGCCATTAATACAGGTAACAAGTGGAGGACAGAGGAGCCTCTTTAAGAAGAAGTTACAGGTCTGTGACAGCCAGAAATCTTGATTGTTTGTAGGTGACCAAATACTTAGTTTCCACCATAATTTGCAAATAAATTCATAAAAAATCCTGCAATGTGATTTTCTGGATTTTTTTTCTTCTCATTTTGTCTGTCATAGTTGAAGTGTACCTATGATGAAAATTACAGGCCTCTCATCTTTTTAACTGGGAGAACTTGCACAATTGGTGGCTGACTAAATACTTTTTTGCCCCACTGTACGTATATTTAGACATTTTCACAAACGTACAATAACAGCAAACATAAAATACAATAAGGGTACGTTTTTCTGTGTCCTTTCTGTTTAATTGTTTTTCACTGTTGTCTTTTAATGGTAGAAAGGGAGTACACAATCCTGCTTCGTTTACTCCTCAATAAAACATATTTGAGGCATAAAATACAATAAGGGAATTTAACCAACAAGATATTGTACCCCCTCCATCCCTGGCTAAAATATCTCCCAACTTATCTCAATAACATTCCACAGCTCTTTGAGGAGAAAAGCGCAGATTGTGAATTGGTGCTTCGTTCAAACCCTTTATCCACACATATATGAATATAGGTGTGTGTGTGATCCTTTTCTCGTCTTTTCTTGTTTGTGACTCCTGTATGCTCTCTCGTGTTCCCTCTCCTTTTCATCACATGTTCCCCTTTCTCTCTAGATTTGTCTTGACCAGTCAGTCTCAGTACAGACGTCAGTCTCAGTACACTCAGTACAGACGTCAGTCTCGCTACACTCAGTGCAGACGTCAGTCTCGCTACACTCAGTGCAGACGTCAGTCTCGCTACACTCAGTGCAGACGTCAGTCTCGCTACACTCAGTGCAGACGTCAGTCTCGCTACACTCAGTGCAGACGTCAGTCTCGCTACACTCAGTGCAGACGTCAGTCTCGCTACACTCAGTGCAGACGTCAGTCTCGCTACACTCAGTGCAGACGTCAGTCTCGCTACACTACAGCATACAGTTGAAGTCGGAAGTTTACATACTTAGCTTGGAGTCATTAAAACTTGTTTTTCAACAACCCCACAGATTTCTTGTTAACAAACTATAGTTTTGGCAAGTCGGTTAGGACGTCTACTTTGTGCATGACACAAGTCCTTTTTCCAAAAATTGTTTACAGACAGATTATTTCACTTATAATTCACCTTATCACAATTCCAGCGGGTTAGAAGTTTACATACACTAAGTTGACTGTGCCTTTAAACAGCTTGAAAAATTCCAGAAAATTATGTTTTAGAAGCTTCTGATAGGCTAATTGACACCATTTGAGTTAGTTGGAGGTGTATCTGTGGATGTATTTCAAGGCCTACCTTCAAACTCAGTGCCTCTTTGCTTGACATCATGGGAAAATCAAAAGAAATCAGCCAAGACCTCAGAAAAAAATCTAGTCTGGTTCATCCTTGGGAGCAATTTCCAAATGCCTGAAGGTACAACGTTCATCTGTACAGATAATAGTACGCCATGGGACTGTGCAGCCATCAGACCCCACAGGAAGGAGACACATTCTGTCTCCTAGAGATGAACGTACTTTGGTGTGAAAAGTGCAAATCAATCCCAGAACAACAGCAAAGGACCTTGTGAAGATGCTGGAGGAAACCGATACAAAAGTATCTATATCCACAGTAAAATGAGTCCTATATCGACATAACCTGAAAGGCCGCTCAGCAAGGAAGAAGGCACTGCCCCAAAACCGCCATAAACAACCCAGACTACGGTTTGCAACTGCACATGGGGAACAAAGATCGTTCTTTTTGGATAAATGTGCTCTGGTATAATGAAACAAAAATAGAACTGTTTGGCCATAATGACCATCTTTATGTTTGGAGGAAAAAGGGGGAATCTTGCAAGCCGTAGAACACTATCCCAACCATGACGCATGGGGGTGGCAGCATCATGTTGTGGGGGTACTTGGCTGCAGAAGTGACTGGTGCACTTCACAAAATAGATGGCATCATGAGGTAGGAAAATGATGTGGATATATTGAAGCAACATTTCAACACATCAGTCAGGAAGTTAAAGCTTGGCCGCAAATGGGTCTTTCAAATTAACAATGACCCCAATCATGCTTCCAAAGTTGTGGCAAAATGGCTTAAGGACAACAAAGTCAAGGTATTGGAGTGGCCATCACAAAGCCCTGACCTAAATCCTATAAAACATTTGTGGCCAGAACTGAAAAAGTGTGTGAGAGGAGGCCTGCAAGGTGGCCGACAAACCTGACTCAGTTACACCAGCTGTCAGGAGGAATTGGCCAAAATTCACCCAACTTATTGTGGGAAGCTTGTGGAAGGCTACCTGAACTGTTTGACCCAAGTTAAACTATTTAAAGGCAATGCTACCAAATACAAATTGAGTGTATATTAACTTCTGACCCACTGGGAATGTGATTAAAGAAATAAAAGCTGAAATAAATCATTCTCTGTACTATAATTCTGACATTTAACATTCTTAAAATAAAGTGGTGATTCTAACTGACCTAAAACAGGGAATCTTTACTAGGATTAAATTGTGAAAAACGGATTTTAAATGTATGTAAACTTCCGACTTCAGCCGTACCATCTGTCCAAGTACAGGGGCTACGTCCCAAATAACACCCTATTCTCAAAATAGCTCACTACTTTTGACCAGGCCCCTATGGGGAAAGAGGATACCTAGTCAGTTGTAAAACTAATTGCATTCTACCGAAATGTGGCTTCCGCATTTAACGCAACCCTTCTGAATCAGAGAGGTCCGGGGGACTGCCTTAATCGAAGTTCACACCATCTGTGCCCGGGGAGCACTTGTTTTTAGGGGTTAACTGCCTTGCTTAAGGGTTGTGCATTATATAGGGAATACTGTGCCATTTGGGACAATGCTCAAGAGCTTTTTATCCTTTCGAGACATGATAATGATTGTGTATATGATGTCATGTCGCCTCTTGGGCCTCCGTGTACAGACTGGCCAGTTTCTGGTATTTTTAGATGTGGCTGTCTATTTGCCTGCCACAGTAGCTGGCAGTGATGTCCCCTACCCAGTAAGCCACATGCATCTGGCAGCCATTTTGGAGCTCCGCTCTACCACAAGCATGTGGTATAGGCAAGGGAAGGGTGTGTCCAAAATGAGTCCTGGTTAAAAGGAGTGCACTATTTGGGGAATAGGGAGGCAGCCATACTTGGTCAAATCCAGACATCTTTGGTATTCGGTGAATGTCTAACCGACTGTAAAACACCCAACTAAATTAAATAGAATTAAGTGTTTTACAAGTCCTTTTCTGAAACGTCCATGTACCGAAGATTGCGATTTACAGCGGAAAATGGTCTTGACCATGGAAGATGGATAGAAGACACATTAGCTTTGGTCAAAAGCAGAGCACCATATAGGGAATAAGTTGCCATTTGGGATAAAACCATAATTGAAGTCATGAAGGGAGGAAAAATGAAGGAATGAGGAAGTGAACTGGCTACAAGAGACTGAAACTTGGATATCAGGGAGGGCGCTGGCGGGGCCGATAGCGCAGGAGGAATATAATCAACACCCTATCTCCAACGCATTACCCTGGGAATCACACACACAGGGGCAGTGTGAGTGGCACATTAACGAACACAAGTCACAGACAAGCACACGCGCACACACTCTATCAAATACACACCTACTCTATCGCACAAATACACATACTACCCACACTCCACCCTCCCACACACTCCACAAAAGATAGGACCCACCTCCTCCGGAGCAGCCCCCCCCCCCTCCCTCTGTTGTCGGGTGGACATCGATCACATTGATGATGTTTTAATGTCAGCTCCTGGGGGCAGATGATGCGAGCTGTGGCGGGCGGGCGTCGCTTCATAAACACCCTCCACATCATTAAGTAAACAAAAACCACCGCTGTCACAGTGATGGATGGCTAGCGTGCCTCTCGTCTGATGGTGATGGTCTACTCTACCCCCAGGAGCGCTGTGGGAGTGTGGGACGCCCAGGGGGCAAGAGAACCCCTAGAGCCACGCAGATGCCCAGGCATAACCATAATTGTGTGTGGTGGGTGTGTAGAGCCTAGTCTTTTTGAGCATGATGAGGGGTGGACGGGGCAACTCAGGGCCACGGTAACGGCAGGCTTTTGTTCAGGCCTAAGCACTAACAACTCAAACAGTGACTCGATCGTGTGCCCGTTCAATTTAGACCCCAATAAGTTTGAATAGAAATGTTATTAGAGCTGAGCTGGAGCAAAAGCCGACTCTACGGCCCTCCAGGACCGGAGATACCCGCCCATCCCCTACTGGAGTCTAGATTATCCCTGCTAGCAATAGTCGGACCATTATTTATTATCTAGTATATCAAAGCCTCATAGGAGGGAGCTAATGCTGTACTACAGAGAAGTGACCTGTGTTGTGTTTAGATCAGTGACTGATCTACCACTGACCAGAGATCAGTCTTGTTTGGGCTGACAGCCCAGCAGCACCAACACAAAAGGTGTAATGGATGAGCTGGTGTGCTTCTCCTGATGTGTGTGTGTGTGTGTGCTTACTGTGGGGGGTTGCTTACATACTGTAGCACAGTGGGTAGCCTACCACATAATTATATTGTGGACTGGAGGAGAGAGAGGGGAGGAGGCTGAGAGGGAGGGGGTAGAATGATGGGAAGCAGAGAGGGGGGAGAGAGATGAAAAGAAAGGCTGCTTTGTGGAGAAACTGGTGAAGAACAGGAAGGTGTAGCGAGAGGGAGAAAAGGGAGGTTTATTAACAGTGAGAGAAAAGGTAGAAGAGTCACCCCATGTCATTTCAGCAAGCCATGACACCCACAATCTTAGATTGTTATAAAATAATCATTTCTGTAGTTAGACACAGGTGAGATTAGCATTCCTGAAACATATTTCTTTTTGATCTCAGAGAAATTAACCTTATTGATTGCACTAATATTGTCCATTATAAATTACAGTGGGGCAAAAAAGTATTTGGTCAACCACCAATTGTGCAAGTTCTCCCACTTAAAAAGACAAGAGAGGCCTGTAATTTTCATCATAGGTACACTTCAACTATGACAGAAAAAAATTAGAAGAAAAAAAATCCAGAAAATCACATTGCAGGATTTTTTTATGAATTTATTTGCAAATTATGGTGGAAAATAAGTATTTGGTTTTGGGGCTGGGCAACACAGTTTTGCTGGGCAACACGGACTTTCAACTCCCTCCAAAGATTTTCTATGGGGTTGAGATCTGGAGACTGGCTAGGCCACTCCAGGACCTTGAAATGCTTCTTACGAAGCCACTCCTTCATTGCCCAGGCGGTGTGTTTGGGATCATTGTCATGCTGAAAGACCCAGCCACGTTTCATCTTCAATGCCCTTACTGGTGGAAGGAGGTTTTCACTCAAAATCTCACGATTAATTATTTCCTTTACACGGATCAGTCGTCCTGGTCCCTTTGCAGAAAAACAGCCCCAAAGCATGATGTTTCCACCCCCATGCTTCACAGTAGGTATGGTGTTCTTTGGATGCAACTCAGCATTCTTTGTCCTTGAGTTGAGTTTTTACCAAAAAGTTATATTTTGGTTTCATCTGACCATATGACATTCTCCCAATCTTCTTCTGGATCATCCAAATGCTCTCTAGCAAACTTCAGACGGGCCTGGACATGTACTGGCTGCGTAGTGTGTTACTGATGGTAGGCTTTGTTACTTTGGTCCCAGCTCTCTACAGGTCATTCACTAGGTCCCCCCGTGTGGTTCTGGGATTTTTGCTCACCGTTCTTGTGATCATTTTGACCCCACGGGGTGAGATCTTGCATGGAGCCCCAGATCGAGGGAGATTATCAGTGGTCTTGTATGTCTTCCATTTCCTAATAATTGCTCCCACAGTTGATTTCTTCAAACCAAGCTGCTTACCTATTGCAGATTCAGTCTTCCCAGCCTGGTGCAGGTCTAACATGTTGTTTCTGGTGTCCTTTGACAGCTCTTTGGTCTTGGCCATAGTGGAGTTTGGAGTGTGACTGTTTGAGGTTGTGGACAGGTGTCTTTTATACTGATAAGTTGAAACAGGTGCCATTAATACAGGTAACGAGTGGAGGACAGAGGAGCCTCTTAAAGAATAAGTTACAGGTCTGTGAGAGCCAGAAATCTTGCTTGTTTGTAGGTGACCAAATACTTATTTCCCACCATAATTTGCAAATAAATTCATTAAAAATCCTACAATGTGATTTTCTGATTTTTTTTTCTTATTTTGTCTGTCATAGTTGAAGTGTACCTATGATGAAAATTACAGGCCTCTCTTGTCTTTTTAAGTGGGAGAACTTGCACAATTGGTGGCTGACTAAATACTTTTTTCCCCCCACTGGATTCAGATAATATTCAATAAATAAACCCAACATCCGATTTGGACCAAACTTTCAGGAATGATAATCGTGTCTTTTCTGAAATCGTTTCTGTAGTTAGTAACAATCTGAAATTATGGGTTTCGAAATCCTCTTTTGCTTTTTGAGGTGGATTGGCCCAGAAGGGAGAAAAGGGAGGTTTATCAAGAGAGGGAGAATGTAGAAGTTAGTAGATTTCTGTAAAATATGAATCCCTTAATTTCAATACCGGAAATCATTCATATTTATTTTGAGTCCTTGGAAAAACTGCCAAACTCGGAAGTGCATATATAAAGTGTTTAAAATCAAGATATAGCTACTATGCAAGGGATCTCCCAAAAAAATTATGACTCTCAGGACGCACGCCAAGTAGGCGATAGCATTGTCGAATCGCACAAATTTTCTAATCATACAAACGACAGTCAAACGACAGTCAAACGACAGTCAAGATCTATTAACGGGGACCCGACTCTGTTTAAGAAAATATCCATATCTACTCTCCTACCGTTGATCACACATTCTCTACTCATGCGAAACAGGAGTTAGGATTTTGGGTGTCAGTGGGATTGGGACTGGGTAGGAAAATAGCCAAGGCTCTATATAAGCCTTCTATGTTTGTGCAGCAATGGATCAATTAACCTCTTGCTCCTACCTGACACGCAGGCGTCCCATCTAGACATCTGGAAATGCAAATGCGCTACGCTAAATGCTAATAGTACTAGTTAAAACTCAAACGTTCATTAAAATACACATTTAGGGTATTGAATTAAAGCTACACTCGTTGTGAATCCAGGCAACTAGTCAGATTTTTTAAATGCTTTTCGGCAAAAGCATGAGAAGCTATTATCTGATAGCATGTAACACCCCAAAAGACCCGCAGGGGACGTAAACAAAATAATTAGCATAGTCGTCGCTACACAAACCGCACAAATAAAATATAAAACATTCATTACCTTTGACCATCTTCTTTGTTGGCACTCCTAGATGTCCCATAATCACTATTGGGTCTTTTTTTTCCGATTAAATCGGTCCATATATAGCCTAGATATCGATCTATGAAGACTGTGTGAGCAACGAAAAAAAATAGCGTTTTATAACGTAACGTAATTTTTTTAATTTAAAAAAGTTGACGATAAACTTTCACAAAACACTTCGAAATACTTTTGTAATGCAACTTTAGGTATTAGTAAACGTTAATAAGCGATCAAATTGATCACGAGGCGATGTATATTCTATAGCTGTACGTCTGGAAATAATGTCTGGGTAAATCTCAACCAAAATATCCGATCGGAGACCTGAAGAAATGGGCTGTCTCTTCTTCGTTTGACCAAGAAACAAAGCCTAGGCAAATGACAAGACTGTTGACATCGTGTGGAAGCTGTAGGAATTGCAATCTCGGCTCCAGGTAATTTGCTTTCCCATAGACAATATATGCAAGTGGCGCATTGATATATTTTCCAAATTTCAGTGATCAGATTTTCCTGCGCTTTTCGATGAAACGCACGTTCTGTTATAGTCACAGCCGTGATTTAACCAGTTTTATAAACGTCTGAGTGTTTTCTATCCACACATACTAATCATATGCATATACTATATTCCTGGCATGAGCGCTGAAATGTTGAGCGATTTTTAACAGAATGTTCGAAAAAGTAGGGGGTAGGAGTAACAGGTTAACCAAATATACAGACAGACTCCGCTCACAAAATCACAATGATTGAGTAGCTAAGTGAATATTTTATAATAAAAATAGAATTATTTATGACAATATACACACTTTTTTGGACAATTACCATACTTCAACAGCCTAGTTTTTTGTGATGGGTCGTTCATGAACCGAATCGCATCAGTGAAAGAGCTGTTAATTTGGCTCCCTGATTTGCATACTGTTGCTACTGCTTTTTGAGCTCAAAACAATGTTTTTCTGCAGATAATTTACAAAATAATTATCTAAAGAGGGTTAATCCTCACTGCAGAAACAAATAGTGGGGGTAACATATGGAATTGTTTTAAGGTGGTCATACCAAGGATCATTTTGATATTTGAATTTTAGCACCCCTTCAGATATAAAAAATATATATATATTTGATGAAACATTGAATTTGGCCTTACTGCTATTAGCCCATAGAAATGCATTGAATACCAGATTCATACATGGATAAACATAGTCAAAAGAAAATCTAAAGAACCTTTGTTTTGAAGTGTCTGTCCTATATCTGAGAGGTATATGAGAAGATCAGGAAGCTGTCAGAACAGCCTAAATTCGTGGGGGCATGGCCTCTACGAGGTGTCAAACGTTCCACACGGATGCTGGCCCATGTTGACTACAATGCTTCACATAGTTGTGTCAAGTTGGCTGGATGTCCTTTGGGTGGTGGACAGCTTGATACACATGGGAAACTGTTGAGCGTGACAAAACCAGCAGCGTTGCAGTTCTTCACACAAACCGGTGTGACTGGCACATACTACCATGCCCTATTCAAAGGCACTTCAATATTTTGTCTTGTCCATTGGCCCTCTGAATGGCACACATACACAATCCATGTCTCAGTTGTCTCAAGGCTTAAAAATCCTTCTTTAACCAGTCTCCTCCCCTTCATCTACACTGATTTTAAGTGGATTTAACAAATGATCTCAATAAGGGATCATAGCTTTCACCTGGATTCACCTAGTCAGGTGGTCTTAATGGGGGTCTTTTTAACTGATACCGGGCTACCGTCAGGCGAGTCTTTTTGAGGCTGGTGGGCGTCCTAGTTGCAAAACTGCAAACTCTGCCCATCTGGCTCTCTAGGCAGGCTGAGGCAAATGCTACAATTATTTCAACCCAGGTCTGTTCTCTCCCTTCTCTCGTTCTCTCCCTTCTAAGCTCTTCTCATGTCAGCGTGTCTATTGGACACTTTGGTATAACTGACTGCCCAATATAACTGATCATAGTCTCCCTCCCTTTCCTAACTATGCCAGTCGCTCAGTTATTCCTGGAGTATGAAACAAAGACTAACTTCTAACAGACCCATATAATTACATAAGCTGCAGTATAATTGAGAAGTTCAGCCCAGCCCAAATCAAAGGTGGGGACTAACACTAGCCTTTAATCACAGTAGCTATAGGCTGTAACTGAAGCCGGCCGTGGCAGTGGCCCTCGCTCCAGCCCTGTAAGGTGTGTGTGCGTGGACTGTGGGTAAGTTGTTATGGGGCAGGGTGGGTCGGGAGGCTTGGCCCCTTGAAGAGCACTGAACTCGTAACTGTCTTTGGTCTGCACATATTTGAGGTTCGATGCCCTTGGATAGTGTGTGCCTATGTGTGAATTGGTATCTGGTGGGGTTCTAAAAAGAAAAAAACGTATCACCACACAAACACACCTAGGTCATCCTAGTGCACGTTTGTGCGAGTTTGTGTGTGTACGTATGTGCGTGTGTGTGCACGTATGTTTATCTAAGGCTTAGCTGAGATTGGACTGAACGAGAATGACACAAAGGAAGGAGACAGAGAGCTAGAGAGGTGAGAGAGAGAAAGAGATGCTTGCTTTCCGTAATGACAGAAGTAAACTATATATATTTTTAAAAATGTGGACATCCCTTCAAATTACTGGATTCGGCTATTTCAGCCACACCCGTTGGTGACAGCTGTATCACATTGAGCACACAGCCATGCAATCTGCATAGACGAACATTGGCAGTAGAATGGCCTTACTGAAAACCTCATTGTCTTTCAATGTGGCACTGTCATCAGATGCCACCTTTCAAATAAGTCAGTTTGTTACATTTCTGCCCTGCTAGAGCTGCCACGGTCAAATGTAAGTGCTGTTATTGTAAGTGAGTGGTAGGCACACAAGCTCACAGAACGGGACCACAGAGTGCTGAAGTGCTCTGCATGTAAAAATCGTCTGTCTTCGGTTGCAACACTCACTACCGAGTGCCCATCCAAACTGCCTCTGGAAGCAACGTCAGCACAATAACTGTTTGTCGGGAACTTTATGAAATGGGTTTCCATGGCCGAGCAGTCTCATACGAGCATAAGATCACCATGCACAATGCCAAGCGTCGGCTGGAATAGTGTTAAACTCGCTGCCATTGGACTCTGGAGCAGTGGAACGTGTTCTCTAGCGTGATGGATCACGCTTCACCTTCTGGGAGTCCGAAGAACGAATCTGGGTTTGGCCGATGTCAGGAAAACACTATCTGCCCCAAGGCATAGTGCCAACTGTGAAGTTTAGTGGAGGATAAATAATGGTCGGGTTGTTTTTCATGGTTTGGGCTAGGCCCCTTAGTTCAAGTGAAGGGATATCTTAACACTACAGCATAGAATGACATTCTAGATGATTCTGTCTTTCCAACTTTGTGGCAACAGTTTGGGGAAGGCTTTTTTCTTGTTTCAGCGTGACAATGGCCCCGTGCACAAAGCAAGATCCATACAGAAATGGTTTGTCGAGATCGGGGTGGAAGAACTTGGCTGGCCTGCACAGAGCCCTGACCCCAAGCCCATCAAACACCTTTGGGATGAATAGGAACTCCGATTGCGAGCCAGGCCTAATCTCCCGAAATCAGTGCCCGACCTCACTCATGCTCTTGTGACTGAATGGAAGCAAGTCCCTTCAGCAATGTTTCAACATCTAGTGGAAAGCCTTCCCAGAAGAGGATGTTTTAGCAGCAAAGAGGGGACCAACTCCATATTAATGCCCATGATTTTGGAATGAGATGTTCGACGAGCAGGTGTTCACATACTTTGGTCATGTAGTGTATGTTAATTGAACTGGAGACCAATGGGTCTGGCCAAAGAGAGACTGGGATCTTGCACCCCGGATGAGCAGCATTAGAGATTGAAGTTAGACCTATGCACAGTGTTCTTCCCTCACATCCCTAACCAGTTGTTTCCCAGATGGTATAGCAGTCGGACATGTGTTTTGTCCTGTCCCATGTAAATGTCGTTTTCCTCATTTTTTTCCGTATATTTTTTGTGTATATTTTAATCTCACTTTCCATCTATGGACTGAATATACTTTCCTTCAACTCGCCTCACCCAATGTGGTACGCATCTGCTTTTTATACTTTACCGGAACCTCATCAGAAACTAGCAAGCTAACAAGCTAGTAGTCAGTAAGCCACTGCTAGCGGTCTTCACCATTAACTCGGACACCAGCCAGCCTCAACTCGATCAATACCTGCCAGTCCACACAGCGCGATATCAACACAGAGCATATCGGACTGCTTTTTCTCTACCACATCTCCGGATTCCTACCGCAAGCTTTGAACCTTTACACCGGATCATCACAGCCAACTAGCTGCAAACCGAGTGGCTAACGTCTCTGTCCCGAAGCAAGCACCAGTTAGTCTTGAGCTAGCCTCGAGCTAGGACCATCTCCCGGCCAGCCGAAGAGGTCCACCAGCTAATTCTTGGGCTACAAAACCTCTTTTGCCAATTGGCCCGGACCTTTTACTGCCGACACGGAGCCCCGCCGATCCATCACGACTGGTCTGCCGACGTAATCGCCCAAGGTGGTTTCTGCAGGCTCTTCCGTTGCGACGTCGCCGAAGGCCTTTCTGCTAGCCCCGGCCCGCTAGCTGTCTGAATCGCTGTGTCTCCAGCTCGCCTAGCATAGTAGTGACTCCTGAATCGGCTTCATGACTCAACTATTTCTGTTCATTGGACCCTATGATCACGCGGATACACATGCCTCTCCCTAATGTCAATATGCCTTGTCTATTGCTGTTTTGGTTAGTGATTATTGTCTTATTTCACTGTAGAGCCCCCAGCCCTGCCCAATATGCCTTAGATAGTCCTTTTGTCACACCCGCCACACATGCAGTGACCTCATCTGGCTTAACTGGTGCCTCTAGAGTCAAAACCTCTCATCGTCACTCAATGCCTAGGTTTAACCTCCACTGTACTCACATCCTACCATCCTGTACATTATGCCTTGAATCTATTCTGCCACGCATAGAAATATGCTCCTTTTACTCTCTGTTCCAAAGCACTAGACGACCAGTTCTTATAGCCTTTAGACATACTCTTTTTCTACTCCTCCTCTCTTCCTCTGGTGATGTAGAGGTTAACCCAGGCCCTGCAGCCCCCAGCACCACTCCCATTCCCCAGGCGCTCTCATTTGTTTACTTGTGTAACCGTAAAAGCCTTGGTTTCATTCATGTTCACATCAGAAGCCTCCTCCCTAAGTTTGTTTTATTCACTGCTTTAGCACACTCCGCCAACCCTGATGTCCTAGCTGTGTCTGAATCCTGGCTTAGGAAGGCCACCAAAAATCTTGACATTTCCATCACCAACTACAACATTTTACGAACAAAATAGAACTGCCATAGGGGGCGGAGTTGCAATCTACTGCAGACATAGCTGGAATTCTGTCATACTTTTCAGTAGAGGTCGACCGATTATGATTTTTCAACGCCGATACCGATTTATGGGAGGACCAGAAACCCGATACCGATTAATCGGGCGTTTTTTAAAATTTTTATTTGTTTATTTGTAATGACAATTACAACAATACTGAATGAACACTTATTTTAACTTAATATAATACATCAATAAAATCAATTTAGCCTCAAGTAAATAATGACACATGTTCAATTTGGTTTAAATAATGCAAAAACAAAGTGTTGGAGAAGAAAGTAAAAGTGCATTATGTGCTATGTAAGAAAGCTAACATTTCAGTTCCTTGCTCAGAACATGAGTACATATGAAAGCTGGTGGTTCCTTTCAACATGAGTCTTCAATATTCCCAGGTAAGAAGTTTTAGGTTGTAGTTATTATAGGAATTATAGGACGATTTCCCTCTATACCATTTGCATTTCATTAACCTTTGACTATTGGATGTTCTTATAGGCACTTCAGTATTGCCAGTGTAACAGTATAGCTTCCGTCCCTCTCCTCGCTCCTCCCTGGGCTCAAACCAGCAACACTATGACAACAGCCACCTTCGAAGCAGCGTTACCCATGCTGAGCAAGGGGAACAACTACTAGAAGGCTCAGAGCGAGTGGCGTTTGAAACACTATTAGCGTGCGTTAACTAGCTAGCCATTTCACTTCGGTTACACCAGCCTCATCTCGGGAGTTGATAGGCTTGAAGTCATAAACGGCACAATGCTTGACGCACACCAAAGAGCTGCTGGCAAAACGCACAAAAGTGCTGTTTGAATGCATGTTTATTTGGTGCCCAAAAATACAGATTTCCGATTGTTATGAAAACTTGAAATCGGTCCTAATTAATCGGGCATTCCGATTCATCGGTCGGTCTCTAATCTAGACGGTTCTGACTTAGAATATGTGGACAACTACAAATTCCCAGGTGTCTGGTTAGACTGTAAACTCTCCTTCCAGACTCACATTAAGCATCTCCAATCCAAAATGTAATCTAGAATCGACTTCTTATATTGCAACAAAATCTTCTACATTTGCACACACTGTACATAGATTTTTCTATTGTGTTATTGACTGTACATTTGTTTGTTTAACTCTGTTGTTTTTGTCACACTGCTTTGCTTTATCTTGGCCAGGTCACAGTTGTAAATGAGAACTTGTTCTCAACTGGCCTACCTGGTTAAATAAAGGTGCAATTAAAATAACCATAAGAGGGTATAATGACAAATTGACCTTAGATCAGCATCTAGAGACTAGAGTCATCTTCAACCCTCAATCTGTCATCAGCTTCTTTATTCTGTTTTGTTTCTAAGTTTCGTTGGTGGCTTAGCTAGCTTACCTCCCGTTGTCTTTGGAATGGCTTTTGATAGGGCCTTTTTTCTCCTGTCCACTCTGATGTTCCTTTGATGAATGTGTTTGCAAACACCTTACATGTAATGTGCAATACACACACACATTTTTAAGGTGTCGCATCAGTTCTCTCCAGAGTTTTCCTCCACGCTTTTCAAAGTCACAATGAGTCATTCCGAACACGGAACCCCTCTCCTCTCCGTCCTCGTTCCCCCGCGCCGCCTCCTCATCCCCTCAACCCTGACACAAAGAGCTTCACTTCTCCTCTTTGTTTTATGTCGGTTCATTCTGAATTCCGTGAGCACAGTCCAGACGAGGTTATCTCTCCGAAGGCTACCGGGACTGATTTGGGCCTCTTTATCACCGAGGCTTGAAAGCTTGTCTTTGACCAACAGGAGAGTGTGTGTGATCTGTTTGCAGTTTAAACTGCAATCGAACACAATCCCGATTCCCCACACTCTCGCCTTCGCTTGGGTTGGTACACATCACCTCATCACCTTTCCCTCAGTTTTTATTTTATTTTTTGTGTGTGTGTGTGTGTGTGTGTGTGTGTGTGTGTGTTGAGGTCATAATTTCCCATCTTTGATGTTGGCAGGCTCCCTGGGTGTGCATGCTGCCATGACTTGACAGAATACTGTAATGCTCATAGTACTGGAAGCACTCTGTGTGTCTAGACTATGGGGGACATTTTCCTCTCACAAACAAACGCGCTGTGAGCAAACATTTTAAATAGATGGGAGATCCGATACTGCAGCTCACCTGGAGCCAGGCAAGGGGAAATACCCCAAATCCTCATCACCTCCACCAAAATCACTGGTCAGACCGTTTGTGGAATTTCTTCACACCCCTACCTACTCAAAGTTGTAACCCTGAACATGTGGAGAACACCACTCAAACCCACAGTTGTGCCAATACATCCTCCTGGAGATCTCCCTCCTGCAGGCTTTTGCTCCAACCCCAATCTAGCACACCTGATTCTCCTAATCAGTTGCTCACCGGGACCTTGATGACCGGTATCCAAACCAGTGTGTTACAACAGGATTTAACTAAAACCATGCACCTACACAGCTCTCCAGGGGGAGGGCTTCTTTGGCCAACCCTGTCGTTGAAAAGTTACAAGTCAATCAGAGACCAATTGGACTGCACACACCCCAAGGTCTACAAATAAGTTTATATGTAAATGACTGAACCTCGACCCTGCCCCTTTTACCCACCATCCCACCCCAATTTCCCAAAACAAGTTAATACAATACAGGCAGATTGTACCATGTACTTGCACTGATCAAGCTAGCTCTCCACTCCACTCAGTTTGGAAGTAACCTTACATGGCTGTATGGGGAGGCATGACTCGGCCCCAAATGAGCCAGTCTTACCATCTGCTGCTAACGAGCTCTGGGAGTATTTAGGGGACAGTGCTGCATGACTGTAGCAGTGAAGCGTCAAACAGACCAATACCACACAAGGGGTAGGGCCAGACATAAGGGAGAGATCCGCAGAGTGAGATTTAGAGACTGACTGAGGACAGTTTGTTTGTTTTACGAAACACCAAGAGCACCATGAGCACAGTTTGAGTTAGTAGCGAGACACAGTGTGAGTTTTGTGAGACACAGTTTGAACAAAGTAACACAGTTTGAGACTTCAGTCCCCCTGAAAGCCCCCACCCTCCTGCCACTGCTAAAACTGTTCCCTCAGTGCCAGTTTGTTTCCCGAGTGGAAATCAATGGAATCTCATTACGGAAAATTATGAGGAAGTGCAGATATTGGATGGATCTCACCCGCCGCTGCTTCATGCCAGCCGACTGCAGGCGGACACGTCCGCTGCCAGCGGGGGGTGCCAGGCTGCGATTCCTCACTGAGAGATGCGGCTAATTAGCATCAGAGATGGATGGATGGCAGAGAGAACACAAGCAATTACTCTGTTCAAAAAGAGAGGGTGCGAGAGAGGGGCTCAGAATATTATTATTTTTCCTCTCGTACCTCCGTTTTACCATGAAAGCATTCCTCGTATTTTATGTCAAGACATTCAGGCCGTCGTTTGAGGCTTATTGTACGCACGTGACTGTAAATTGCTTAGGGGAGTGAAGTGCTCCAGGAAACTCATTTCCTGTATATGCACAGTATTTTTGATGAATGCGACAGCTGGCTTTAACTACTTGATTGGTGTGTTTTTGCAGCACACTTAGTGGCACTCCAGACGCTTAGTTTTCTGGGGAAAATGAGCGAGAGAGGGTGATTTTCGAGCTTGAAAATCAACTCGCCCTTTACTCAAAAGCCCGTGTTCTTACTGTGTGGTTCTCCATTTGGCTGTGACGTTTGTCTTTTACTGTCAGGGAAAGTAGTCCGTCAGTCTTGTATGGCAGTCTGTAGTTTTAATTTCATACGACGTAAAGGTCGTCCGTGGTGGGAAGAGTGGGCTGCCACATGGCGCACTTAACTTTCTCAGTGCAGGAGGGAGACCCCAACCTCTCACAATGCCCCATGGGCTGCATGTGGCCTGGCCTCAACTGCTTAGTGTGTCCAGAGAAAGGCTGGTCCTCTGTAAGCTACCCTGCCTGTAGAATACATTAACACTGCCTCTGCGATCCACAGCAACACACACACACACACACACACACACACACACACACACACACACACACACACACACACACACACACACACACACTTACACGACATCATCAGGCTCATAACCAAAATGTGCGTGAGTTTAATAGGAAACAGAATTTAATATGATCTACTCTGTTTTGTGTCCAAAATATTTATACTCTACCCCGTTGCCATGGTGAGCAGATATGCTTGGGATGGAGGTTGAGGGGTCAGACTCCAGGAACTGTTAACCACCACCACCCTAGAGGAGTCGAGGCCTTTCGGCACACACTCTTTTCTGGTCACTATTCATAGATTGACAGTAACCCGCTCGATAGCTACAACATGAACAAAATGATAAAGTATATAATTTTATATTCTTGTTTGATAGTCCACTAGTAGTCCACTGGCCGATGATCAAATTCACCCATCCAACTCTGTTACTAAAATGTTTGGAGTGAATTTCGGCTCTCTATGCTGACATTCTCTCGTTGTCTTTCTTTCTCTTCCTCTTTCCTTCTCTCTGTCTGTCGCTCTCTTTGTCTCCCTGTCTCTCCCTCTTTCTCTCCCCCGCTTTCTCTCCCGCTCTTTTGCTCTTCTCTTTCTTTGCTTCTCTCTCCCCTCCTATCCCCCTTTCACTCTCTCTCTCTTCCTCTCATCCTTTCTCTCCCTCTCTCCTCCATCTCTCCCTCTTCCCCAGAGGCACATATGTCCAAACTTAACATGCAACCGAGCGGCTCTAACCTGAACCCTGGCCCCCGGCTTCCCGCTCTCCCTGGCTTCGTCCCAAATAGCACCTTATTCCCTATAGTGCATTACTTTTGACCTGGGCCCATAGTACCAGCTCGTAGGGCACTGTTCAAAAGTAGTGCACTATGTAAGGAATAGGGTGCCATTTGGAACATGGCCGACGAGACAAATGGCACACAGCGACGACAGCCATTACCCCGCACCTCTTTGCATAATGCCTTTAACCTTCACACAAAGATTGAGCGGCTCAATACTCAATACCCAAATGGCCTACCCCTCGGCATAATGTGGTTTATGCTCATGGTTTCTGTCTAGCTCGAGACATGGAGGGTTGGCGGGTAGCCTAGTGGTTAGAGCGTTGGGCCAGTAACCGGAATGTTGCTGGATGGAATCCCCGAGCTGACAAGGTAAAAATCTGTCGTTCTGCCCCTGAACAAGGCAGGTAACCCTCTGTTACCGCCACCTCTCTGATTCAGAGGGGTTGGGTTAAATGTGGAAGACACATTTCATTTGAATGCATTCAGTTGTACAACTGACTAGGCATCCCCATTTCCCTTTCTACATTCATTTTCAGATGAGAGTTATGGGTATGGTGGTATGGTTAGGAAAGCCTTGTCGTAGGTAGTTACAGTTGCAGCCAAATACAGTATATTGGCACCCTTGCACTTTTGTTAAATAATTCCCCATTTGTTCTAAAATAAGTTGAAAAAAGGTTTGGTCTCCACACCTTATTGGATTTTCAACATTGCAGAACCAGTTACATTTTTGTTTACGATTTGAATTACAGTTATTGGCACCCCAGAGCTACCAACAACCAAAAAAGCATTCAAAGAAAAGAACACTCTCCCGACAATCAAACATTAGAGGTTCAATAATATTGTGGAGTTGCATTACTGCCTCTGGTCCTGGAAGCCTTAAACGTGTGCAAGACATTAGGGAATCAGCCAGTTATCAAGGTGTTTTGGAGTGCAATGTTCAACCCACTGTCCAAAAACTGTGTGTGTGTGTGTGTGTGTGTGTGTGTGTGTGTGTGTGTGTGTGTGTGCAGCCCTGTGGATAAATTGAAAATATACAATACCAGTCAGAAGATTGGACACACCTACTCATTACATTCTTTATTTTACCTATATTCTACATTGCAGAATAATAGTGAAGATATCAAAACTATTAAATAACACCAATGGAATCATGTAGTAACCAAAAGTGTTAAACAAATCAAAGTATATTTTATATTTGAGATTCTTCAAAGTAGCCCCTGCCTTGATGACAGGTTTGCAAACTCTTGAGTAGGTGTGTGCAAGCCTTTGACTGGTACTGTATAGCAAATGAAATTGTATTTCTCATATGCTTCGTAAAGAACAGGTGTAAACTAATTGTCACGTCCTGACCATAGAAAGCCTGTATTTTCTATGATAGAGTGGGTCAGGGCTAGGCATTTTAGTCTAGTTTATTATTTCTATGTGGGGTTCTAGGTTTATTTTCTATGTTGGGGTTTGTGTATGATTCCCAATTGGAGGCAGCTGATAATCGTTGTCTCTAATTGGGGATCATACTTAAGTTGCATTTTTCCACCTGTGGGTTATGGGATATTGTTTAGTTGCCTGTTAGCACAGAATTGTCGTCACGGTTCGTTTATTCTTTATTGTTTTGTTTTTTCTAAGTTTCACTGTTTAATAAATGAGGCACCTTGGTCCGTCTATACTAACGATCGTGACACTAACAGTGAAATGCTTACTTACGGGTCCATTTTCAACAATGCAGAGTTTAAAAAAAAATATATATATATACATATACACTGCTCAAAAAAATAAAGGGAAAACTTAAACGACACAATGTAACTCCAAGTCAATCACACTTCTGTGAAATCAAACTATCCACTTAGGATGCAACACTGTTTGGCAATAAATTCCACATGCTGTGGTGCAAATGGAATAGACAACAGGTGGAAATTATAGGCAATTAGCAAGACACCCCCAATAAAGGAGTGGTTCTGCAGGTGGTGAGCACAGACCACTTCTCAGTTCCTACGCTTCCTGGCTGATGTTTTGGTCACTTTTGAATTCTGGCGGTGCTTTCACTCTAGTGGTAGCATGAGACAGAGTCTACAACCCACACAAGTGGCTCAGGTAGTGCAGCTCATCCAGGATGGTACATCAATGCGAGCTGTGGCAAGAAGGTTTGCTGTGTCTGTCAGCGTAGTGTCCAGAGCATGGAGGCGCTACCAGGAGACGGGCCAGGACATCAGGAGACGTGGAGGAGGCCGTAGGAGGGCAACAACCCAGCAGTAGGACCGCTACCTCCGCCTTTGTGCAAGGAGGAGCACTGCCAGAGCCCTGCATAATGACCTCCAGCAGGCCACAAATGTGCATGTGTCTGCTCAAACGGTCAGAAACCGACTCCATGAGGGTGGTATAAGGGCCCGGCGTCCACAGGTGGGGGTTGTGCTTACAGCCCAACACCGTGCAGGACGTTTGGCATTTGCCAGAGAACACCAAGATTGGCAAATTCGCCACTGGCGCCCTGTGCTCTTCACAGATGAAAGCAGGTTCACACTGAGCACATGTGACAGACGTGACAGAGTCTGGAGACGGCGTGGAGAACATTCTGCTGCCTGCAACATCCTCCAGCATGACCGGTTTGGCGGTGGGTCAGTCCTGGTGTGGGGTGGCATTTCTTTGGGGGCCGCACAGCCCTCCATGTGTTCGCCAGAGGTAGCCTGACTTCCATTACGTACCGAGATGAGATCCTCAGACCCCTTGTGAGACCATATGCTGGTGCGGTTGGCCCTGGGTTCCTCCTAATGCAAGGCAATGCTAGACCTCATGTGGCTGGAGTGTGTCAGCAGTTCGTGCAAGAGGAAGGCATTGATGCTATGGACTGGCCCGCCCGTTCCAAAGACCTGAATCCAATTGAGCACATCTGGGACATCATGTCTCGCTCCATCCACCAACGCCACGTTGCACCACAGACTGACCAGGAGTTGGCGGATGCTTTAGTCCAGGTCTAGGAGGAGATCCCTCAGGAGACCATCCACCACCTCATCAGGAGAATGCCCAGGCGTTGTATGGAGGTCATACAGGCACGTGGAGGCCACACACACTACTGAACCTCATTTTGACTTGTTTTACGGACATTACATCAAAGTTGGATCAGCCTGTAGTGTGGTTTTCCACTTTAATTTTGAGTGTGAATCCAAATCCAGACCTCCATGGGTTGATAAATTTGATTTCCATTGATCATTTTTGTGTGATTTTGTTGTCAGCACATTCAACTATGTAAAGAAAAAGGTATTTAATAAGAATATTTAATTCATTCAAATCTAGGATGTGTTATTTTAGTGTTCCCTTTTTTTGAGCAGTGTCCATTGTTTCTGTACACTATAAGTATTCATATATATATAATTATTCATATAATTATATATTCACACACACTCTGCATATATATATATATATATGAATACTTATAGTGTCACGGGAATAAATACACGGTGAATGAATTGTGTGAGGAGTGGAATGTGGTGGTAAAAAGCTCTTTTCAGGGGATTGCATGTTTTTGTCGTTGTCCCCGCCCACCCTCTAACCATGACTACAAACCCTACCCTGACCTTTTTTTACAAGGAGCATGTGTGCACATAAGTTGAACCATTATTAACCCTTACCCTTATAGCTAACGCTAACCTTAAATATGAACCTTAACATTAAGCCGGCTTAGCTAGTGATGGTGGAGAGAGAGAGAGACAGACAGACAGACAGATGTGTAGTAATAATATTAACCATTATGTGCCCCTCTCCTCCACAGATGGCCGTGAGAGGACCTGATACCCGCCCGGGACCCTGCTATGAGGACGAGGAGCGACAGTACGCAGCCCACTCCAGGTAGGTTCATTTCAGGAAGTACATTTTAATTACAATTCAATAATCGTAAAGAAGGCATTTGTTATTTTCAGTGACTGCTGTTTATTTGAAAAGTTTTTTACATTTCTGAATTTATATTTCAAATCACTTCCTGAATTGACTGCCTTCAATTTGAATTGAGCCCAACCTTGGCGTGTGTGTGCATGCACGTCTGTCTGTGTGTCTGTCTGTCTTCTTATCTGTTTTAGGCCACCATCAATACACACACACACACACACACGGCAGCAGAGAGAGTAATCCTCTTTAGAGCTTATAATTAAATCTGGAGTGTTTGCCTTGGGAAAGCCTCCTCATCCCGGGAGTAGCCCTGATCAGCTCCTGGGAGACGAAGAATAGACGGGGGATGGATCCTTTCTCTGCGCCACAAAGGTCCACCTAGATTATGCATGAGCATGATGCGGTTCTGTGCAGCTCTGTTAGCGGAGCACGGCCCAATGCCAAAGTCGCAGGTTCGATTCCGACTGGGACCACCCATACGGAAATGTATGCATGCTCTACTGTCAGTCGCTTTGAATCAAGGGTCTGCTAAATGACATACATTATATTATATAACACCTACTACGTTTCTCTCTCCAACTGACTCAACATCCTCATGTCAGATGGCACTTACACACGTGCACACATGTAGACTTAGTACCTGCTGTACACATACTCACTCACACACTCTTCCCCCTCTATTCCCCCCCACACACACACACACACACACACACACTCTGCTGTGTTAAAGTCCCCCAGCGCTAACCAGGAGTGTGGTGGGCCTGGGAGACAACCAGAGCACACAGTGGAGTGGTGCGGAGAGAGCTGTCATTTCACGGGTTATTGCTCCGGCTGACATGGGGGGCACCAAGGAGAAGGGAGTGGAGCCACGCTGACTGAGATGCACTAAAACTGAACAGAGCATCCACTGAAAGGAGCAGTGTTCCTGACTAGGTCTGGACTGTGAGCTAAAGCCTAAGGCTTTCTGCATGTAGGCCCTTCCTGAGCTAATGCTAAGCTTATGCTAACACATGTCTCAGATGACGTAACTTATGGTTACTCACACTCGACCGGCGTCGAATCGCGGGCGGTTAAATGAACTGTCGAGAGAAATGTCCGAGCTGTCGCTTAGCCCTCTCTTCTGATTTTAGTTAGAGGTGTCAACCCCACAAGCCTTTGTTCAAGTCTCTGTGTGAGACGACGGTACACAGAGTGACAGAGCATTCAACTGCTGGTGGGGAGCAGCACGTCTTCAGCACCAGAACAAAGAGGGAGGAAAGTGCCGCGCACGCTGCCTCCGAATGAGTCATTCTAAATCTTATATGTTTGCTCTCTTGTTTTAGATGTTCACTCGAGGATGAAACGAGCCCTGTACCCCAGAAACACTACATCTCCCCGAAGCGTCAATACCAAGACGGGGGACCTAAATTTATTCCAGGAATTTGACAAAACAGAGAGCGAGAGATTGGGGGGTGTAATTTCTGGGTTTTGGAGGGGAAATAATACAGAAAGAGGGAGAGCGATATGGAGAGAGGAATCGAGAGGGAAGTGAAATAAATGGGTTTTTCAAACCAAGCTGAACTTTGTGCGAGACCCCCCCCCCCCGGGCCCAGCTCATTGAGAGTCATTTCCTCACAAATGAGTGTGTCTCTGCTGTGCGGCTGTGTACCATTAGCATACATTTGGCCTGTCTTTTGTGAGGAAGGAGCCTGCACTTGCTGGGGATGCGGCTGGGCTGCACGTCTGGAAAGTCCAGTGCCTTAGGGGGGAATGGTGGTACCCCTCTATTCCCCCCATCCCAGCCCCATCTCCTGTAGTGGGGATCAGCTTTTCCCTAGACTGGGGTGTTAGTGCTCAGGGGGAGGCAGAGGAAGGGAGGGAGGGAGGGGTAAAACACACACTCATTCTACCCCATATGGAGCACATTAAGGTCATTACTGTTCTGAAGCACTGGGTCATGGGCTCCACGGCTCAGCCCCAGGTTATCCAGTCTGAACGGCCCATGACCCCATAGGTGATTGGATTAGGCCGCTAAGCCGAGGTTGTGTGCGTGAACAGTGGTCGCTGGGCTGATAATTGCGTGATTAATGTGCAGCCGGTGGCCAGTGCTTCAGATGGAGGACTGATATTACCCTCATCAATTTTGGTCTGCAGAAGTGTGTGTGTGCGTGTGTGTGTGTGCGTGTGTGTGTGCGTGTGTGTGGTCTGAATGGCACATTTAACTCCAGAGCTACTGTAGTAATGTAAATGTCTTCACAAGGCTACGCTACTCTTGAACACATGAGGACCAGTCTGACCACACATACACTCTGTTTAACCTTCCCTGGTCTCAGCTCAGTAGTTTTGTTCCACAGCACCTATCTCCGACCCACTGATCTGTGGTCTCTTCTCTCCTGCTAATGATCCGTGATTGGAGCTGTGTGTGTTGGTGTGCGTTTTCTCCCTTGTGAGCATGGCTTCGCTCTCCGACAGATGGCCACGTCAGCACGGTATGTTGCTTAAACAGGTGCATGCTGGGTAAATGTTTGATCAGCACATGAGCGTTGGTCTCTCACTAATCTCATCCCTTACCTTTCATTTCAATTCAGATCATTTCAATTCATTGACCTTTTTATTGGTATGCTAAAGTCATTTTATTTTTCTCAGACCCAAACGCAGACTTTCCGTACCGGCTTCCTCATTCACGATGCTCCTTGCTGTATGTATCAAGCGTCTCAGAGTAGGAGTGCCTTATGATCACAACGAAAGAAATGACATGGGTGAACTGATTCTAGATCAGCACTCCTACTGTGGGAAACGTTGAATACGAGTCCTGGTTTGTTCTTCAAATCTCTGCAAATCTCTACCTGTTACGAAGTGATTGGACCTTTTTTTGTTTGGCGCCGCCACTTCCTTGCTCCTTTTTGTGGCAGTGTGTTGCCGTTTCGGTTCGGAGTAAATGCAGGCCGCGGCACTCTTTTCCCCCGCTAACTCTGTTTTCGATGAAACGGGCCCGTAATGAAATCAGTATTTTGGAAATTAAACTGGTTTAGCCGTTGGGCTTCCATAAAGGCATCGCGTCAATGGGCTCTGGCTGCTTGGAGAGGTCACGCTCTTTCTGTCTCCCTCTTTCGGTCTCTCCCTCTCCGACAGACACCGAGGCAGGCACAAGCATTTATGGAAAATTAAATCATGGATTTATAAATAAAACAAAGGATAAACACACACTTAGAGAGAGACTGAGTGAGTGAGGTCTTTGACCGCTGACCAGTGAAGTCACAAAACAGACTGTCAAGTCTGACACTGTATTTTAGATCTGAACCAGTTGAATTACCAGTAGTTAAATCTGGAATGTTTATTTTGACTTTACAGATGGCCACTTAGTCATTGGCCACCAGGATATCTGATAGAATTGTTGGTGCTATTCAGTCTCATTTTAGTGCGTGTTACTCCTGTGTAAAGGTCTCAGTGGGATACAGTGCTGCAAAGTGTAATTCATACTGTACTCATTATAGAGTAGACAGAGTGATGGAGAACGCAGAGACATTTTGTGTGTGGGTGTGTGCATGCATGTCTATGTTTATCTAGGTTGGTTTCATTAACACAAATAACCTCTCTCCATTGCAGCCTAATGGTTTTCCTTTAAAGGGATACTTTGGGATTTTGACAATGAGGCCCGTTATCTACTTCTACAGAGTCCGATGAACTCGTGGATACCATTTGTATGTCTCTGCGCCCAGTATGAATGAAGTTAGAGGTAGTTTTGCGACTAGCGCAATGAATGGAAATCTATGGGTGTCTAGTTCTGGGGAAGTAGATTAAAGACTGCATTGCCAAAATCCTGAAAGTATCCCTTTAATGTGAAACCAGCCTGGTCTGGCCTGTTTTTAGCACTCTCGTGTGTGTGTGTGTGTGTGTGTGTGTGTGTGTGTGTGTGTGTGTGTGTGTGTGTGTGTGTGTGTGTGTGTGTGTGTGTGTGTGTGTGTGTGTGTGTGTGTGTGTGTGTGTGTGTGTGTGTGTGTGTGTGTGTGTGTCCGTTATTTTGGAAAATCCATAGCACAAACTGAAACACTCGCACATATACACACACATATGCAGATTGTCAGTAAGTGCTATGGACCCTCCAGAGAATGGGTTAGATCCCCTCCAAGCAACCCCTCGGTGGCCTCCATGGCTGCTATCTACCAGCTGTGTTCCCTCACACCAATGGAGTTTATTGAGGGTCAGGTAAGAACCACAGGGCCTAATTTTCCTTCCGTTTCCTTGGGCAGGTGCAAATAGTCCCCCCTCACTCACCAGGGCCAAATTCCTCCTTGTCGTAAGGTGGAAACTATGCCCAAATGTCATTGCGCACACACAAACGCACAGTGCATACACATAACACACACAACAAGCCACATAGAGTCACACAAACCACATAAACACACACCACATGCACCTTCTCCCCGTTTTCAGGCCACATCTCAAGGGCTGTTTGCATGGTGTAGGTTGTCCCAAAATGTAAGTAGCACCCTATACCCTACATGGTGCACTACTTTTGACCAGAGCCTTATGGTCCCTGATCAAAAGTAGTGCGCAATATAGCGAATAGGGTGCTATTTGGGATGCAGCCATAGTGTTGACAGTTGAGAGGTGTGAGTCTGATTTATTACATGACATGTTATTAGTAGCGTTCACTTGGCTCATGTGGATAGGATCACACTTCCCTCTGTCAGGTTGTATTACATGACCAAAAGTATGTGGACACCTGCTCATCGAACGTCTCATTCCAAAAGCAGTTTGTGTCCGCCCTTTGCTGCTATAATAGCCTCCACTCTTCTGGGAAGGCTTTCCACTAGATGTTGGAACATTGCTGCTTCCATTCAGCCACAAGAGCATGATGTTGGGCGATTAGGCCTGGCTCCCAGTCGGCGTTCCTATTCATTCCAAAGGTCTTTGACGGGGTTGAGGTCAGTGCTCTGTGCAGGCCAGTCAAGTTCTTCCACACTGATCTCGACAAACCATTTTTGTATGGACCTTGCTTTGTGCACTGTTGCCACAAAGCACAGAATCGTCTAGAATGTCATTGTATGCTGTAGCGTTAAGATCTCCCTTCACTGGAACTAAGGGGTTAGACCGAACCATGGAAAAACAGCCTCAGACCGTTATTCCTCCTCCACCAAACTTTACAGATGCATTCAGGCAGGTAGTGTTTTCCTGGCATCGGACTGCCAGATGGTGAAGCATGATTCATCTCCAGAGAATGCGTTTCTACTGCTCCAGAGTCAAATGGCAGTGAGCTTTACAACACTCCAGCCGACGCTTGGCATTGCGCATGGTGATCTTAGGCTTGTGTGTGGCTGCTCGGTCATGGAAACCATGAGCTCTTCAGTAAGGCCATTCTATTGTCAGTGTTTGTCTATGGAGATTGCATGGCTGTGTGCTGAATTTTATACACCCGTCAGCAACGGGTGGGGCTGAAATAGCTGAATTCACTCATTTGAAGTGGTGTCCACATACTTTTGTGTATATAGTGTGTATTACACCCCTTACACATACTCGCATACACTCACAAACATGCACACACACACGTACATATACATACATACATACACACACATCCATTATACTGACATGCATTTAGATACACCCGTAATCACCTATAGACTCACATGTATTAGCCAGGCCTAATCGCCTAGCTAGCCTAGTGGTTAGAGTGTTGGACTAATAACTAGTAAGGTTGCAAGTTCAAATCCCCGAGCTGACAAGGTACAAATCTGTCGTTCTGCCCCTGAACAGGCAGTTATGTATGCATGGAGTTTGAAAGCCCTCTTTGCGCCTTTCTCTCTGTCTCTAGCTCTCCGAGAGTTAGTGAGAGTAGAGCTCTCACTGTCCACTCACAGGCGTGCTCAGTGTGACAGCTCTGCACCTGTTGACTGTGCGCCATAACATGTTGTGTATGTGCTTCCCTTGGGAGATCTCTATGGTGTGTGGGGCAGTGGGCTAGGCATGCCAGATATCAACAGCATGTGGTTTATGTAGACTTGACCACCCAAACACGGACAGGTGGTCCCTTATCATTCAGCACCGGGGGCCCTATGATCTCACTAAGGGCCCAGAGAAGCGATAAGCAGGGAGAGAAAGGGAGCGAGAGATGGAGAGTGAGAAAGAAGTGGAGAGAGAAATGAAAGCCAGATGTTTCATCACTAGTGATTAGCAGCTGGCCAGCAGGGGTTTTGAGGGAGGGGAGAGCACCTGAACCTTCACCCCAGCTCAAGGCCTCCAAACAGGCTTTCACCTCCACATCCTTCTCCATTTTCCCACTAGCCTAAACATCTTTCCACCAGCTTACACAGGCCAAATATGCCCCCGAAATGACCCTTTCACAACATCACATCTATTAATCTATCCCTTTATCCGTCTCTCCATCCAGAGATTGAGGGATGGCTGAATTGATGAATAGATCGACATTTATTGTCCTCAGAGGATGTAGAGCTGGCGGGTGGGATGTGGTCATGTGTGTAATGCTTATTTGTGTGTGTGTGTTTGTGTGTGTATGTGTGTGTGTAAAGCAAAGCAAAGCATGTTGGTATCACAAACACATGTATGAAAATGTGCAGGGAATTTACCAGTGCAGTTTCCCCTCTATCACCTCTATCTGACCTGGGAGAAGGCCTAGTTTTGGGATTTGGTTCTGGTTGTTGGCTGTGTGTGTAACTTAGCCCAGGCAGGGCAGGGCGTGAGCAGGGAAAAATGTGGATGTGGCTGTGAAAAGTGATCCACCCTGCCTCTGTGAGTCGCCCTGCGTGTCTCCTTACCCCAGGAGCTTAGTCCCCTAATCACCCCACAGTCACTGGTAGGGAATCAGAGACACCCAGCTGCCTGCAGCCTCCTTACTGCGCTACCCCCCGGGTCACACACACTCAATCAGATATGTGCATTTACACACAAGCTTATGCACACACACAAGTTGACTGGGGGGGGGGGGTGGAAAATAAATGTCTACACTCTCTAATATGATTCTGTCCTCTGTGTGTGTTTGTCGCAGGAGAGCGGATCCGAATGACTACCCCACCCAGTCTAGGACAGCACCCGGTTACCCCGGCCGAGGCAACTACTACCCCCCTAAAGAGGCCCAGCCCCGCCCCTCTAGCCAGCCCCCTGGGCCACTACAGGTGGACCCCAGGTACTACCCATCCTCGCCCCACCGGGCTGACCAGCACCAGGATGTGCCCCCCTCACCAGGCACCCGTGCCCCCCGCTACGAGACAGTGGGCAGGGACGGTTACCATGACGCCAGCCCTGAGTGCTACGGCGGCGGCTACAGGGACGGCAGGCAGCCAGACCCAGGCCAGAAGAACAGCATGATCGGAGCGGTGTAGGTGCCATAGCTAGATGGACTGAGACTGGGATTGCAGAATTCTGGTAACTTTCCCCAAATTTTCCGGGAAAATCCCAGTCGGAAGATTCCCTGGTTTCTGCCATATTTCTTCTTGATTCCTGGAATCTTCCAACCAGGATTTTTGGAAAACCTTGGAATTTTGGAAAGATTACTGATTACTCCAACCCTAAATCAGACCCACTCATTGCTTCTCTACAGCCCCCTGTCTGAAAACATCCTCGCCCCCCTACCTCATTTGGTGTCTGCAAATCTGAAGGAATCAGAGTGGTGTAAATAATACGGCTCCAACTAGACGTCCAATGGGCGTGAGCCATACTGCTTACACCTATCCAGGTCTTTGAGATCTACAAACATCAGCAGTAGGGGAAGGGTTGCGTCCCAAATGGCATTTTATTCCCTTTCTAGTGCACTTCTTTTGACCAGGTCAAAAGTAGTGCACTATGTTGGGAATAGGGTGCCATTTGGAAGGGGTGGTTTATGGACCAGGCCATCATCAGAACACTCCTCTCAGCTGCTGACATGTTTTAGAAGCAGTAAAGGTCGATATGTGTACTGTATGTACAGTATGTATAGAGACATGTTTAGAAATGTGTGTTTCTTTATGCATGTGTGGAGATGTAAATGATGTATTTTTGATTCATAGGAGTCCAGAATGACTGGAGTTAGACATAATGTACAGATTGGAAAGAGACTTTTAATTGAATACCAGCCAAACTCTTGCAGGGTTGCTGGCTTGCACAAACTTTTTGCACAAGCTTAAAAACAGGCCCCTCCCCTTCTGGAACAACAGTGAGAGGCCAGGGATGGTGAAGTTGGGGTTTTGACTCAAAAGGCACCCTATTCCTGAGATAACGGAAGACAACTGGACAAGAAGTTGACACTGGACAGGAAGTTGATCCTAAGAAACAAGGTCAGAGGAACAGGAAGTAGGGAACAGGAAATGAAGTCCACATCAAAGCGTTTTTGCCCGCCTGCCGTGTCCCTTCCATCCGCATTTTAGATGTGGGTGTCTTTTGAAAGTGTTTTGTTTTAGTTGTGGCCTTTGCTAAAAATGAAAAAAAAACTTCCATCAACAGTTTTTTGCCTATAACAAATTTCTGCTGCCCATAATGTGCTTTTTTAAGTAAAGTATAATGTGTGTTGTGATTGATTTAAACGGCTGTGTCAAATTTAGGTTATCATAAAGACACTGTGGTCCTTCTGTGGCTCAGTTGGTAGAGCATGGCGCTTGTAACGCCAGGGTAGTGGGTTCGATTCCCGGGACCACCCATACGTAGAATGTATGCACACATGACTGTAAGTCGCTTTGGATAAAAGCGTCAGCTAAATGGCATATATTATTATTATATTATTATTATATATATTACTGTTTAACAAATTAAAATGTATGCTCTGTGTTGACTAACTATATTTATTCATCACATGGGCTGTATCCCGAATGGCACCCTATTCCCTATATACTTTTGAGCAGGACCCTAATGGGCTGTGTCCATAGCCTTATGAACCCTGGTCAGAAGTAGTGCACCACATAGGGAACACGGTGCCATTTGGGGCACAGCCACAGTCTCCTAGTGATAAAGGCCTAAGAGAGACATTTATACATGTTACTCATATGCACCGGGATTATTATCCTTTCTCGCCATTGATCTCATTTCAAGTCAGTTAACCCACCATTCCTAGGCTGTCATTGAAAATAAGAATTTGTTCTTAACTGACATGCCTAGTAAAATAAAGGTTAAATAAATCAAATAAATGTCCCTTGTGTGATGGTAAAGAATCACAACGCTGACCATATCATGTCATATTGTACGTTGATGACGATACATTTGAACCTTTGTTTGTAAATGCATGTTTTTATATTATGCCGTGCATGAAATAGACATTGTAAATTATCATATACAATTTGCCAAGATTAATTAATTTATTGTTCACCAATTTAGCTGTCTCATTTTACAGGATGATGAAATTGCAAAGTTATGCAAATTGCCCCTGATTATGAGTCACCAATATGATGACTCATCTCGCCCAAATGATTCATTAAGATTTTCAACCCAGTTTAGCTTTCCCATTTGAGATAAATTAGCCCTCTACGATAACAGAGAGGCCCAGGCTGCTTCCCAAATGGCACCCTATTCCCTACATAGTGCCATACTTTTGACCAGGGCCCATTGGACCAGCTCATAGGGCTCTCGTCGAAGTATTGCACTATTTAGGGAATAGGGTGCAATTTGGGACGTAGACCCAGTCTTACTGCTGATAAAGACTGAATCACCCTCAACAATTAAGACTGAGGAGATCTCTGTGCTGAAGTGATTACCTCCCAATTTGCTCCCACGGAAAAGTAAGATCTGGCTGATTGGTGGAATTAGAGGTTGAAATTAGGATAATTAGAATCTGTTGAGAGCTCATTTTATCAGTTAGTGTTTAATTACCGCCGAGGCCAGTCAGTGTGTTTCAGACTTCATCCCAAATGGCACCCTATTTCCTACATGGTGCATTGCTTTTGACCAGGGCCAGTAGGGCATATTGGGGCCGACTCTAACCCTCTATAATTCCCTTTAATGCACTCTCTATGCGCATTCTGACCTTGAACTTAAGCATGAGAATAGCATGCTGTTCACACGCTATTCATTTTGGGTGGAGATCTAAGAAATAAAGGTGTGTTTGAGGTGTGTCTACAGATGTATTCTGACCTTGACGCACGAGGAAACCATGAATAATATATGTATTGTGGCCCATTTTCCTCAGTGAAGTAGGCTATAAATAGCTATGCAGTTATTCAAAAATTGTATTGTGTGCCCTCATAATGTGTGTATGCAATTTGGATTACCAAACTATAGGTTTATGTAGGGCTGAATCTGCCGAGTTGATGTATGCGCTTTAAAATGTTTTAATTATATAAGCTTTTCACCATTTTATTTTACAATTTGTATCACGTTAAATATTAGCCACTATCAGGAGCCACCGTCAGTAATACCCACAGACATTTATACACCAAATAAAAATATAAACGCAACATGTAAAGTGTTGGTCCAATGTTTTATGAGCTTAAATAAAAGATCCCAGAAATATTCCATTCTCACAAAAAGCTTAATTCGCTCAAATTTTGTGCACACATTTTTTTTGGCCCTGTTAGTTAGCAATTGTCCTTTGCCAAGATAACCCACCCACTTGACAGGGGTGGCATATCAAGAAGCAGATTAAACAACATGATCATTACACATGTGCACCTTGTGTTGGGGACAATAAAAGGCCACTCTAAAATGTGCAGATTTCTCACACAACACAATTCCACAGATGTTTCAAATGGGCGTGCAATTGGCATGCTGACTGCAGGAATGTCCCCCAGAGCTGTTGCCAGATAATTGAATGTTTATAAGCCACCTCCAACGTCATTTTAGAAAATTTGGAAGTGCGTCCAACCGGCCTCACAACTGCAGAACACATGTATAGCCTTGTGTGGGCAAGTGGTTTGCTGATGTCAATGTTGTGAACAGAGTGCCCCATGGTGGAGGTGGGGTTATGGTATATTGCATTTTATCGATGGCAATTTGAATGCACAGAGATACCGTGACGAGATCCTGAGGCCCATTGTCGTACCATTTATCCGCTTCCATCACCTCATGTTTCAGCATGCACGGCCCCATGTCGCAAGGATCTGTACACAATTCCTGGAAGCTGAAAATGTCCCAGTTCTTCCATGGCCTTCATACTCACCAGACATGTCACCCATTGAGAATGTTTGGGATACTGTGCATCAACGTGTACGACAGTGTGTTCCAGTTCCCACTAATATCCAGCAACTTACCACAGCCATTGAAGAGGAGTGGGACAACATTCCATAGGCCACAATCAACAGCCTGATCAACTCTATGCGAAGGCCATGTGTCACGCTGCATGCAAATAAATTCATTAAAAATCCTACAATTTGATTTTCTGGATTTTTTTTCTTCTCATTTTGTCTGTCATAGTTGAAGTGTACCTATGATGAAAATTACAGGCCTCTATCGTCTTTTTAAGTGGGAGAACTTGCACAATTGGTGGCTGACTAAATACTTTTTTGCCCCACTGTATCTGTATTCCCAGTCATGTGAAATCCATAGATTAGGGCCTACTGAATGTACAGTATTTATTTATTTCCTTATATGAACTGTAACTCAGTAAAATCTGTATTTTTGTTCAGTGTAACTGTTACTTTAGTGTTAGTTTTCTTAGATTTGTAGCTTGCATTTTGCATCATTCCGTTCCGTTTACCTTTCCTCTGTCATGTCTGTGTAATTGTTCCTGAGGGTCGCTATCATTAGTCGGTCTTATTAGGCTAACGTGCAATAATTTGGGACATGTATCCTATTTGATTCATTATGGAACTCAGACCACGCGTAGCAGGTTAAACCTGGAGCCTGGCACACAGTTCACTGGACCGTTTTCATACATTTCCATGATTAGGGTAGATTTATAGGACTACTGTTCAACCCTTATTGTACACTGTTTTTCCACCTTCCCATAACTCATGGATTGAACTTGAATGTAACAACTTTCAGAATGAATCAAACCACTGTATTTTTTGATTCATCAATATATTTTGTGCGTAAAGGCTCTCCAAACCTTATGATTCATTCATACCTAACCTAAAATGTGCATAAATAAGGGAACCATGCCAGCAAAGGTCGTTACGCACCTGCTTAAGGTAAGTCTAAATACCAACTACTGAGAAGTGTGTTGGAAAGGAATACATTTCTTAAGTCGGAATCGGGCGCATAGGGAATAGGGTGTCATTTGGGATGCATCCTTAAACTTCCACAGATCACTGTGTACCCAGACTATGGTGAAGCACCTTGACACCCTTCACACCACCTGGTTCTTGTTCATTAGTGCACACCGTATCAAAACTATTTGCAACAGAAAAATACATGTGCATTTAGTCCAGGTAGTCCCTTCCTGTTTCAATCTAATTTCTTCTGTTTGATGCAGACTGGGTTGAAACACCCTAACCCCTTTACCTTACCTGGGTTGTGTTCATTAGTGTTTTGTTCAAAATGTTCTGCAAAGGAAAACGATAATCAGCTTTTCCTATTGGATAAGTCCAGTTAGTCCATTCCTGTTTCAGGCCATTTTTCTGCATTTGGTGCCGAAATGAACTTTATTCTGACAAAAAAAGTGATTATCCAGACAAGTGACGTATCTGTGTAATGCATGTTATTTATGCATGTCTTTGTCTCTAATCTTTAAGATATACCATATAGGATACAGAGAACCTCAAAGATTAATATGATAAGCATCAATTTAAGGGGAACTCCAAATGAACTTAAATATGGCTGCCAGGCCTCACACTATACAATACTTTAAATTTGAGCGTCTGTCCCATTGTACTCATTCTACTTCTGAGAGCCAGGACTGTTAGTCTGTGCGAGTGCGTTGTCTGTGTAGTCTTTGTCTGACTGTCTGTAAGAGTGTGTGTCTGTCTCTCTTCCACTCAGGCACGGTCACTGACGGACACAAGAAATCCTCTATCACGCCGCATGACAAATCCACTGTCACACCCCATTATATGGAGTCGGCCATGTTCACAGGGTCACAATCCCTCATTTGGCGCCTCAGCCATCTTATCATGCTTTATGTCGGGTTTGTTTGTAATCTTCATGTCAAGGTCTTATCATTTCCCCACTTTGAGACAGAAGTCGTCTCACTCAAATAAAAGGCCCATCACAGGATGCCGTATCTGCCGAGTCACATTTTGACTCCGTTTTCTACTCCCTCTGTCAGTTCGGAATACCTGGCCTTTTTGTATTTTTGATATCCTAGAAATTCAGCTAATTTCTTTCTGTTTTTCCCAATTGTACTTTCTATTTGTCAGTTCTGAATGTCTGGTCTTTCTTTTTCTTCTCCTCAATTCTACAAATGTATTTCCGTTTAATATATGTTTTTACTTGTTTTCTTATTCGGGGCTAGCTCGAAGGGGTGATGTTAATTCATTTGAAACCTCCTAATTTCACATTCTGTGAATCTCCAAAAAACACGGAATCCTAAAAAAAACAAGCCTCGGAGTGCTCTCGTCGTTTCTCAAAAACAGCAAATAGGCAGACGTGGTATTCCCTCACTAACTTTTACAGGTCAATGCGAGGGCACACGGGGTGGCAGGGTAGCCTAGTGGTTAGAGCGTTGGACAAGTAACCGGTAGGTTGCGAGTTCAAACCCCCGAGCTGACAAGGTACAAATCTGTCGTTCTGCCCCTGAACATGCAGTTAACCCATTGTTCCCAGGCCGTCATTGAAAATAAGAATTTTTTCTTAACTGACTTGCCTAGTTAAATAAAGGTAAAAAAATATATATATATAAATAAAAGTGCACAATTGAGAGCATCGGGCTGTATCACCGCCTGGTACGGCAACTGCACCTCCCACAACCGCAGGGCTCTCCAGAGGGTGGTGCGGTCTGCACAATGCATCACAAGGGGGTAAACTACCTTCCCTGCAGGACAGCTACAACACCCAATATCACAGTATGTTAAAAAAGATAATCAAGGACAACAACCACCCGAGCCACTGCCTGTTCACCCCGCTATCATCCAGAAGGTGAGGTCAGTACAGGTGCATCAACGCTGGGACAGAGAGAGAGAAGCTGTTTCCAATCTCAAGGCCATCAGATTGTTAAACAGCCACCACTAGCACAGAGAGGTGGCTGCCTACCTTCAGACTTGATATCATTGGCCACTTTAATAAATAGAACACTAGTCACTTTAATAATGCCACTTTAAGAATGTTTACATATCTTGCATTACTCATCTCATATGTGTATACTGTATCCTTTACTATCTATTGCATCTTAGCCACTCTGTCACTGCTCATCCATATATTTTATACTTATATATTCTCATCCCATTTCTTTACTAGGTTGTGTGTATTAGGTTTTGTTGTGGAATTGTTATATATTATCTGTTAGATACTGCTGCGCTGTCAGATCTAGAAGCATAAGCATTTCGCTACACTCTCAATAACATCTTCTAACCATGTGTATGTGACCAATAAGATTTGATTTGATTTGAGCTTCCCTGTTCCACCAGCGCCTCCTAGCACACCTTAGATTGTTAACATGTGTCAATCAAAGCCCTACTCTGGAGAGGGTGAAGCGGGAAACAGTTATCACTCCCATGCAGCCCCTAAAATAAATGATAGAGCTGAGCGTTCAGGAGCATGTAGGAGTCCCGTACGCCCTCTCATTGACCGAACCCGCGACACAGACGAGTTCTCGATGTCTTCAGGACCTCACCCTCTTTATAAAACCACATTCCGATGCATTAAGCCCTATTCCATCGTCCATCACCGCAGTCCCGCATTCATTTCAACCCCTCCTTATCATGACATCATGAGCTCCGTATCAGAGCTAATCAGACTTCACTGTGTAGCCTGAGTATATTTCCTCATTTCATTATATACTCCATTATAAAGCCAGAGACTCATGGGCTGGGTCCTAAATGTCATCCTCTACCTATATGGTGCACCAATTTTGACCAGAGCAAAAAAGTAGTGCTCTATGTAGGGAATGGGGTGCCATTTGGGATGCACTACAGTCTTGGGGTTATACGGGCCATGGGAATAGGAAAGTGGGCGTAGAGTTAAAATGGGGACGTTTAAGTGGGTGCTTCAATGGAGATGGGAATGACGGCTGATGAGTTAGTCATTGACTGGACCTTCACCTGTCCTTATACCCATTGGACTAACACAGCCGGCTGCAGAAAGCGCTGTGGCTTTCAGCTGGCTCCGGGGAGAAATTTTCCCTAGGTACAGATCTAGGATCAGCTTCCCCTCCCCTAATCTAAACCTTAAAGCAAAACGTAACTCAAGATCCAACTTCTATTGTTGAAAACAGCATATGTGACATCGATAGTAGTCAGAAACATTTCTTAATGCATGAACTTGCATTTTTTTACTTAAGAAATACCTCACCAAATATCTTCGCTAGATATAAAATTGCACCCCTGAAATCTCAGCAAAAATGTATATTTATTAGAGATATCTTGAGTTATCATATATTCATTCTATTTTGGGGAAGTGATACTGGGACAAACATCAGTAACTGCCACATCGAACCAGTCCCTCAAGACTGAAATCTTGTTTTTCTTAATGAGCAATAGAAATAGTTCAGTCGCTCTTTAACCATTAGTGGGGAAAAGCAAAACTGACCCAAGATCAGCGTCTAGGGCAGGGTTGTTCTAATTCATTTTTTTGTTTCTAACTGGTTGGTTGGTCCTTGATCAGAAGGAGAGGATGAAAATGAGTGTTTTGGCTCTTCAGGACTGACATTGAACAGCCCTGGTCTATGGGTAACTTCACCCAACTTCATACTTATTTTATTTATTCGGCTGACTTGTTTTGTGAGATTTCTCCTTTGAATCAGACTTTAAATAAATAAAGTAACCTGGTCACATTTTACCCTAAAAGCACTGGCTGCTTCCACCTACTTTCAGTCAGTCACACACGAAAACCATCCACCATCTTTTTCAACTGACCGTCGTCATAGCAACGCCGTGGCTCCTGGCACAGCATCCCTCACTGTGGGGGCAGGGGGCTAATGACATTGCCGTGGCAACACCGAGATGGGTTCCACACGCCAACGTTTAGCAAATGAACATGCTAGTCTGTTTGTCATTCAATACCTCAGAGCAGAGTTATGAGCTCAGGTGTTAGCATGTGGCTAACATAACCTATACAAGTTTGCACTGCGACTCAGTGATATGACGTTGCATCAAACTAATCAAATAGCGTTTGGAGTTTCTGTCTGGTTTGTGGTATTTTACACCGAGTGTTACGACAGATTCACTACATCACATTACGACAGATTCACTACATCACATTCAGGACTTTCTTCTTAACAGAGTTAAGAAACAGAGTTAAGAAATAACTTTTTTTTTTCTGGAGGGAAAATACTTTTAAATTCATGGGAACTAAACCATGGACTGTATCTCAAATGGCACCCTATTCCTTATTTAGTGCAATACTTTTGACCAGGGCCCAAACACATGAGCAATGGTGATGTGGCTATGGTGTGTTGAAACTCAACAACTGGATTCCATGGCTTGGGAGCCCATCCATCTGCCATTCAACACCAGGCAGGCTCTAGGGGACACGTTTCCCTTAGGTACATACCTAGGATCCTAACATTAACTATTCGTGGGGAGAATGCTAAACTGACCCATGATCAACGTCTAGGGGAAACTTCAAAACTAAATTTAAACTGCCAGACCCCTGCTCTGAAGGAATGTAAGCATAAAGGAGATGCTTGATTAGTGCCTGACCCAATCTCATACATTAGCATTTACACACCCACATGCATGCACATACACTCAGTCTGCATATACACACACACACACACACACACACTGACAAATATCCTACACACGTACACTGCACTGCGTTCCATGTGAGTGACCGAGACTTCGCTGACAGCTTGGCACAAGGTGTGAAATTGGCTCCCTTTCCAGAGAAATGCCAGATGTTTTTGTTGGCAGTCACGGGGGTGCCAGGGTCAGAAGTACTAGGTTGCCCTGTGATGGCATGTCAAGTATTCCTGTTAGCTTAACACTCAGATTGATGTGCCTGAGGTTTGCCGTGATCAGTTAAGGCTTCTGCCCTTGGCATATGTGGCAGGAGGATAGCCTGGAGGTTAGAGCTAGTAACTGAAAGGTTACTGGTTCCTATCCCGAAGTTGACAAGGTGAAAAAATATGTTGCTGTGCTCTTGAGCAAGGAAGTTAAGCCTCCAAGGGCACTGGAAAATAGTGACCCTGGTTGTGACCCCACTCTCTGTGGGTGTCTCAGGGGGAGTTGGGATATGCAAGATACACATTTCAGTTGGCCTTGATGTCCTTATGTTTAAAAATATATATATAATTATTTTTTGCGTTGTTGTTTGCTATTTACTTCTGTCTTTTCCTTTCTTCTCTTTAGTTCATTATCTTGGTTGTTGGTGCATTGGGGGTTCTTGGGAGTGGGGAATGGAATTAATTGTATTTTTTCTGGGGGGGTACTGTGGGAGGGGTCTCGAATGGTTGAGGGACAGCTATTGCGGATCTTGGAGGGTTCGGGTTTCACAAGATTGTGATCATGAAAAAGGAAACTATGACATATATTTTATATCACTATCATTCACACGCACCCTGACACATAAGGATGGCTCTGTTGCAGAAAGACTGATACATGGCATATATTATGTTTGATAGTGTCTTGATGCTGTATTGTTTGTCCTTCATGTTCTAATACTTTAATGTTTCCCCTTGTGTTTTTTGTAATATTTTTTTTTTAATTCAAAAAAAGATACACACTTGTACAAGTGTGTAATGGAAATGTGTAACAGGACAAATATAAGCACCCAGCAATGTATTATGATAGGTAGACCTCTGCCGGCTTGGGATCAAATCCTGGTCCCACGGCACTTCTACACAGTATGCCCTCTATCGCTCTCTACCCCTTCATTTAATCTCCCTGTCAATAAAACCCCATCACTTTGTTACTGAAAAGTCTTGTAGTGATTTCTATGTTGATGTAAAGAATATTTGTTGGTCCGTGGTGTGTAATTATGTGCAAACAGATGTTGCACTTGACACATTTATGAAATTGCTTATTCCAGTTACTATAAAGCATGCACCCATTAAGAAAATGAAGATGAAACTTTATTGTCATTGAACAAGTACAAGTACAGTACAAAGAAATGCAGTTAGCATCTGATCAGAAGTGCAAATAATAGTGCAAAAAATGTACAAGTAAAACAATTAAGTACAACGTATGATATTAAGTGGGATGTATAAATGTGCAATGAAGGCAAATGGCCAGTCTAAATGTGCAATGAAAGCAAATTGAAAGTGCAAGGAGGCATGCAACTGAAATGCAGGGATAGCAGCAAAGAGGTTTCCACGGTAGACATGTACAACTGAATAATGTCCTTAATCAGACTTTGCAAAGCAATATCAGAGTCCAGTAGTATTGTGAAGAGTGCAAAGAGAGTAATGTAACAAGGTCCCTGAGAGGCAGTACTCAGTGGTGGGCGGTTAGATATGGCTAGTGCCGAGTCAGAGTTCAGCAGGGTTACAATTGCTGGAAAGAAACTGTTCTTGAGCCTGCTAGTGCGGGAACGTGGAGACCTGTACCGCCGGCCTGATGGTAGGAGGGTAAACAGTTTGTGACATGGATGTGAAGGGTCCATCATGATGCCGCGAGCCCTACGCAGACTGGAGATCTACAATGGCAGGGAGCTGAGCACCAGTGATCATCCGCCAAACCACACTGTGGCGCAGTTGGTCAGAATGCTCTCGACCGTGCAGCGGTAAAAGTTCATCAGGATCCTGGGAGAGAGGCGGGCCTTCTTCAACCTCTTCAAAAAGTACAGGCGCTCCTGCACCTTTTTCACTAGGGTTGAGACGTTGAGGGTCCAGGAGATGTCATCGGAGGTGTAGACACCCAGGAATTTGAAGCTGGGCACACGCTCCACCTCAGTGTCATCAATGAGAACTGGGGCGTGGCTGCAGCTTTTAGACTTCCTGTAATCGACAATGAGCTCATTGGTTTTCTTTGCATTGAGGGCTAGGTTGTTGTCAGCTCCCCATGCAGTCAGGTGCTTGACCTCCTCCCTGTAGGCTGACTCGTCATTGTCACTGATCAGACCTACCACCGTGGTGTCGTCTGCGAACTTGACAAGGGTGTTGGAACTGTGTACAGGAACACAGTCGTAGGTGAAGAGGGAGTACAGGAGGGGGCTCAGCACGCAGCCCTGTGGCACACTGGTGTTCAGGTTGAGGAGGTGAAGTTGTCTAACCTGACAGACTGTGGTCTGTTGGTTAGGAAGTCCAAAGTCCAGTTAGAGAGAGGCGCTGATCCCTAAGTCATGGAGTTTGGTGACCAGCCTAGAGGGAATGACCATATTGAATGCTGAAGTCTATGAACATCATTCTCATAGGTGTTGGTTTTGTCCAGGTGGGTCCAGGCAGACTGTAAAGCTTTGGAGATGGCGTCCTCTGTAGACCTGTTCGGTCGGTAAGCAAACTGGTGGGGATCCAGTGTTGGAGAGAGGCAGGGCTTAAGGTTGGCCAAAACAGTCTTTCAAAGCACTTCATGATCTTGAGGTTGAGTGCAACAGGTCGGAGACTTGATGTGGTCGACTGCTTCGGCACTGGCACAATGGTTGCGGTCTTGAAGAACATGGGGACAACTGCCTGGGACAGTGACCGGTTGAAAGTGTCAGTGAATACCTCGTCCAGCTGCCCAGCACATGCTCGAAGCCCACGACCGGGGACGCCATCAGGACTAGCAGCCTTGCGTTCATTCACCCTGATCAGTGCAGATAACAAATCTGCGACAGATCGTCTGAGGGGGAGGTTGTCTGGGGGAGCTCCACTTTGATGGCTGGATCTTTTTTGTCCTTCTCTCTCTGCTCTGATGGACATGAACTTGCAACTCTCTCTCCATCTTTCCAGCGTTGCACTTCATCATTTATTTAAAATTATTTAATATACCCATCAGTTGTTTTTTCCTTATAGAATTTGACTGTAATGTGTCAGCATATTAATTATTTAAATATGTAAAGTTCCCTATTTAGGGGACCTGCATGGTTCTGGTACCGATTCCAACCATAATTTCAACAAAAGCAAACAAGAGAATGCTCATCCAGAAGCGGCACTCCTAGTGGCCGGGGACTTTAATACAGGCAAACTTAAATCTGTTTTACCTCGTTTCTACCAGCATGTCATATGTGCAACCAGAGGGACAAAAACTCAAGACCAGCTTTATTCCTCACACAGAGATGCATATAAAGCTCTCCCCCGCCCTCCATTTGGCAAATCAACCCATAATTCTATCCTCCTGATTCCTGCTTACAAGCAAAAACTAGAGCAGGAAGTACCAGTGACTCGCTCAATACGGAAGTGGTCAGATGACATGGGTGCTACGCTACAGGACTGTTTTGTTAGCACAGACTGGAATATGTTCCGGGATTCATCCAATGGCATTGAGGAGTATACCACCTCAGTCATCGGCTTCATCAATTAGTGCATTGACGACATCGTCCCCACAGGGACCGCTCATCGGATGTGTCAGGGCTTGAAAACTATTATGGACTACAAAGGAAAAACCCAGCCATGAGCTGCCCAGTAATATGAGTCTACCAAATGAGCTAAATGCCTTTTATGCTCACTTCGAGGCAAGCAACACTGAGGCATGCATGAGAGCACGGACGGCTGTTCTGGACGACTATGTAATAACACTCTCGGTAGCCGATGTGAGCAAGACCTTTAAACAGGTCAGCATTCACAAAGCCCTGTGGCCAGATGGATTACCAGAACATCTACTCAAAGCATGCGCTGACCAACTGGCAAGTGTCTTCACTGACATTTTTAACCTCTCCGGGTCTGTAATACCTACGTGTTTCAAGCAGACTATCATAGTCGATGTGCCTAAGGAAGCGAAGGTAACCTACCTAAATTATTACCGCCCGTAACACTCACGTTGGTAGCCAGGAAACTGGCTGGTCATGGCTTGCATCAACAGCATTATCCCGGATACCCTAGACCCACTCCAATTCGCATACAACAGATACACAGATGACGCAATCTCAATCGCACTCCACACTGCCCTTTCCCACCTGGACAAAAGGAACACTTATGTGAGAATGCTATTCTTTGACTACAGCTCAGCGTTGAACACCATTGTGCCCTCAAAGCTCATCACTAAGCTAAGGACCCTAGGACTAAACACCTCTCTATGCAACTGGATCCTGGACTTCCTGATGGGCTGCCCCCAGGTGGTAAGGGTAGGCACCAACACGTCTGCCAGGCTGATACTCAACACTGGGGCCCCTCAGGGGTGCGTGCTTAGTCCGCTCATGTACAGATTACAGCCTATACAGATTACAGCCTGATTACAGCCTATAGGGAGGAGGAGTGGTGCCAGGACAACAACCTCTCCCTCAATGTGAGCAAGACAAAGGACCTTATCGTCGACTACAGGAAAAGGTGGGCCGGACAGGCCCCCATTAACATCGACAGTGCTGAAGTGGAGCGGGTCAAGAGTTTCATGTTCCTTGGTGTCTGCATCACCAACGAACTACAGTGGTTGCTCAACTAAAAGTTTTGCGGTTGTGCTGCAGGAATTTATGGTTTAGGAGGGTACCCTGTGTTGCTACTTTATTGCTCCAGACCAGCGCACGGGGGAGGTAGAGCACTGATTATGCTTTTGGGTCCCAAGGCGTTACTGTGTCTCTAAAAATACACTTATTATTTTGTTACTACTCGTCAGTATTACTTACTAAAACTGTTGTAACACTAACGTTTTTATTCTAGGAGAAACTTAGACTACAATTAGGGTGTGGAAATGTTAGGATTATTTTGCTTTTACTGTAGTACTGTAGCCTACTCCCGACCGGTCACGTTGTACAGCGCCCGAGTGGCGCAGCGTCCTAAGACACTGCATAGCAATGCAGACTGTGTTGCTACAGATGCTGGTTCAATATCTGTGCCAGCTGTGACCGGGAGACCCACGAGGTGATGGTAGCCTAAAGGCATCAGTCAAAAGCTATACTTAAATCCGAACTGTTTTTTTAAAAATGACATGAAGAGCGCACATTTGTAAATCCCAAACTCTAAAAGTAATTGGAAAGGTAGATACAAATGTTGTGGTTGCAATAAAGACCTAAACAATATGCTGTGTTTTTATTTACAGTAGTGATGGACAGCTGGAGGCATTTTGAAAACAGGATTTCTAACACTTGTTTTTCACAAGTGTACTGTGGTACATGACTGATGCAACCTGTAAAAGCATTAAAGACAGAGTACTTGAGGTCACAGAGAAATTCTGGACATGGCCTGCTCTCCCTTATGTAAGGAATTAGGCACTTTACCATGTTTACTACAATATGTTCTGTAGGCTATGTTACTTGTCAGACTGCACAGTAACCTAATAAATAAACGCAGGTGCCTTCTATCTTCAAAATGCTTTATTATCCAAATGTTTAAAGTGCGTATGGGCGACCTCATGCAACCGCAAAATGTTGGATAAAGCATATACTGTACAGTACTGTATTTCTTAATCAGCAACTTTATGCTTTTGCTATTAAAATAATTATAGAAATGTTCTTTCAAAATGCAGATGTTTATTTAGTTATGGATCCATAACTAATTACTATGGGAATAAATATCACTGAATGACAGAAATATTAGAACAAAGTAGGCTAATGAAGGTAAACAAATTGTTTCTTACTGGAAAATACTATTTTAAACACACATGGTCACGTTGTACAGCGCCATTATGGCTATTAGCAGGGCTATTAGCAGGGCAATAGACTTGCCTAGAAGGAGGGTAGTGGTAGTGTATTTCTTAGTTAGGTTGCAATTTCAGTTTAATCCACCAGAAAAGACAGAACAAATAATACACCCAATATTGTGGTTGAACTCAAATATACTAATTGATTGATTTAACATTATCAATTGGAACATTTAACATGTGGAAGAGGGAAAAAGGCTACCCTGCCGCCCCAATTTTTCAGTTTTTGATTTGTTAAAAAAGTTTGAAATATCCAAAAAAATGTCATTCCACTTCATGATTGTGTCCCACTTGTTGTTGATTCTTCACAAAAAAATACAGTGTTATATCTTTATGTTTGAAGCCTGAAATGTGGCAAAAGGTCGCAAAGTTCAAGGGGGCCGAATACGTTCGCAAGGCACTGTACATACAAGATGTGTGATGCAATATTTACATACTGTACTCTATACTATGCCGCTATATCTTAATCCAATGCCGCGCCGGGATATATGTATATATATTCTTTAGCCATTCCTTGCTTAGATTTACGTGTATTTTGGGTATATGTTGTGAAACTGCTAGATATTACTTGTTAGATATTACTGCACTGTCGGAGCTAGAAGCACAAGCATGTCGCTACACCTGCAATGATGTATGTGACCAATAAATTGGTATTTTATTTGGTATGCTGCTCCACTAATTGCAAAACAATTAGTGGCTAATTGAGTAAAAACAAACTTAGATGGTTACTCTGACTCTCCAGCTTTGTGCTCCATGTGTCGAAATCTTGACAAATTTACAGAATAGAATCTCATATTCAGGTTTTCTTGGGGGTTTATTTGGCACAGTATAGCTCTTGGGAATCGGAAAATAATATATTTGAGAAGTTTCAGTTTGTGTGGTCTAGGTGTTTTTACTACAAAGATTTTGACAGCGGTTAAACATGGACCTATTTCAGATATTTTTCCACTAAATGGTCTTTTGACAAAGCACATCAGATCTTTCCACATCAGATATTTTTCAGATCTGATTTGTCAGAAGACCAATCAGTAAAAAATATATCAGAAATGGGCTGCCTGTGTCAACGCAGCCTTTGGGACACAAGAAACTGAAAATGTATCTTTGCGGACGTGTTGAAATATCGGATCTCTATCAGATTTCTTTAGATGGTGAAATTATGCAATTTGTAGAGTAAACATACAAGTGTTTAGTTAAGAGTATACACACACACACACACACACACACACACACACACACACACACACACACACACACACACACAGACAGATGTGAGTGTCTCATTAGTCAAGTTCCTATGTCTACATTGTATTCTTCTATACGTTCCCTAGAGCTCCCAGACATACCAGTCCACTAACTTCCTTGACCCATCTATCAATGCGCGCACACACACACACCTCCCTTCACATCTCACTACGGCACCCTGTCGTAACCAACTGCTGCTTCTCACTCATCTCCTCCACACAAGTTTCAATACCTCCATCTCCCATCCCCTTCCACCTCCTTCCCTCACTACCTTCTCCAGTTACCTACAGCCGTAGACAACAAGCAAGATTCCCAGAGCTAGCCATGCACACAGAGGATTGCAAACACACACACACACACACAGAGTTGATTGCACACATACAGTACACCAACGTTGGGCACAAAATTAGGAGAGAGGGGGCTTACTCTTTCACATGTCTCACACACCGCAGAGACGCATACACTCTCCCTCACACTCACTCATAGGTTTGACACACAGTTGATAGCAGATGTACACAACATTATTAATATCACACGCACACAAATATACTAATCTCCTCACACATGGCACACACATACACAAAGGTTTGAACCAATGAACTGAGAATACACAGACAGTTGATAGCACACGTACACAAATATTATTGCAAATATTATTGATGGCACACATACACAAATATACTTACCGCCTCACACTTAACACACACACCCACATGCGCACACACACACCTGTCTGTGTATTCCACCCTGTTCTTTGTGTGGTTTGGATGCCGGGAGTCCAGAGCAGTGATTTATTTGTGTTGCTCCTCTGATTGTCTGAGCCGTGGTGGTTCACTGCCATGGGAGTGCCCTTTGACCTCTATCCCACATCAGTGCATTCTCACCGGTTGGAGGCACTTGATGAGGTGAGTCCATCCTAGTTTGGTGCTAATGAGTTCTGTTGAGTCAGAGGCCTCATTATCTGGAAGCAGTAGGACACTTGGCAAACAGTGGTTGTGCTTCTGGTTACAGTGAGGCATATGATCTATCGTGACCTAGAATAGTCAGTTCTTAGTGTTGGCTCTCTGAGACACACACACATAAACACATTAAGACACTCGCACTTTGGTTTGAGAGATTTATACATTTTCCACCAAACAATCCTTGATTTCTGAGCCCAGTTTTTATTTGTTTGTATTTTTAATCTGGATAACAATTATCCTGTAGTCCCCTTTTTTCAATCCAGGATCATTTATCTTATCTGATTTTGAGGCAGTTTTTCAGAAAGGATCGAATAGGATCATTCTGATCCAGATGCCTCAATATCAAGATTGCAGAATTGAATAGGGCCTACACCTTGCCATCTACTGGACAGGTTTTGTTACTACTTCTACACTGTCATAGGGAAACAAAGATGAGTAAACTACATGAATGAAGGGAACTATAAATAAGAAATAGAGACTGCATTTCGCTTCTAAGTAAGTACATGCATTTATATGACACTCAATATAACGACTGACCACACACCTATACAGCAGTCAATTTAACATAATGAAGCTTTGTTTTTTTAAACAACCTCTCCTTACTTTGAAGGAGTTACTTTGAAATATCTTGCTTGTTGTGTTTTCACCTTTCTGAATCCACCTTTCCAGTGGGGTCAAGATTATCTAGATGTTCAGCATCAAAACTATCCTAATCCCTACCATTGAGTTTAGAAAAACGCAAAATCAACATTTAATCCTGATTACAGGTCAAGATTGGATCATCAAATCCATATCCGGAGGATCAGAATCTAATTTTTCAGTCTTCAAATACACAATTTATAGTTCCCTTCAGAAATGGTTTGAGAAACTGGGCCCAGATGACTCTCCAGCCTAAGTTTAGAAAATAAACCCACTCACACCCTCCAATACACACATTCTATAAACGCTTTGGATAACTGACCTGGCCCCTCTGACCACCCTGTGAGTGGGAGTCATTATAGCAAGCCTTATCTCAAACCACACACACACACCCATGGGAAGGGGATTGCCCTTCTGCTTTGGTTGAGGCCCAGTCCCAGCACACACAAGGCCTCTTGGAGAGAGACAGACAGTGCGAGAATAATGTTGCCATTGTAGCCCCCAGTGCGTGTAGCCACCCAGGCCCCATCCTGCGCTGAGACTACAGCCACACGAAAGCCAGGGGCAGAGACGCTGGCCTGATAAATGTCTCACAAAAGATTCCCTCTAGACACACACACACATTGGAGCCCCCAGCATGCACACACACACACACACACACACACACACACACACACACACACACACACACACACACACACACACACACACACACACACACACACACACACAGGGTGTCCATAAGGGCTAAGGGATCTCTTCTTGTCCTCTCTCCGAACCCTTTCTATGTCCAGTCAGGAGGCAGGGTGCGAGGCTCCACTCATGGCTATTGAGGATGAGTGAGTCATTGCAGGGGAATTTGATACTACTGTGTTACTGTACGCAGTGATCGCTGCTCCTCTTTTCCAAGAATACAGGAAACATGGTACCACACAGCACCTTTCTTGTAGTTTGAATCTGGGATTCAAACTGCAAGAAAGTAGTCACCCCTGCCATGTTTTTGGTAAACAGCTGAGTGATGGTGCTGGAGAAATATAACCACTCAACTGTATAGACAGAGCTATGGATGCAAGGACTGATCATCCATGAGATGAAAATGATGGGTCCATACTTGCGAACATTAGAAAAAGTTCAGTTTAAGCCTTATCTCAGTCTCAAAATGTGCATCAGCCAATTAAAATAGTTGATGTAGTTGCATGTGATACAATGATGTACATCTTAGCTGTTCCCATTAGATAACCTGACACATTTAGCCCTTATGCTAACCTGTAACAAATGCTGCATCAGCCTATCAAAGATCTTCGACTTTATATCCACCGACTAATGGCATTTCTTAAAATAGGTCAACTTGGGCACCAGAGGGATATCTTAAACCTCAAAAGTGGCATTTTTGTTTTACGCAATAAAAAGAAGACAAAATTGATGAAGGATGATGTTTGAGGGCAGGGTTTTGTTCTTTCTGGATTCCAACTCTTACAACTCCGTCTATTGATTCCTGCAAGATACTGTTATTAATTATGCTACCTTTTTTTTTGCCAAACTTCTAGTTTACATGGAGAAAAACAAGTGTATATTTTGGATTGTGATGGAGTAAGACAGTTGCATTAAGTTCTTCAAGAATCAATGGCTATTTAGAACTTATTTAGAAGTCCACAAATGGATGTACCAATCCGAGATCGCCTCTTTCAAGTGAGCTTCATATTTGCTTCCCTTTGTTGTGTTGAGTTGAGAGTCGAACCTTCTTTGAGTTATGATCCCAGAATCCTATTTTCAATCTAACACTGTGAGAGAGAGGGTTTGGCCCGTTCACATGTCAAATCATTACTTCCATCATGTGTTTGTGTACCGGCCAACGGGGATCAATTGTCTGCTGCCCTGTGTGTGTGTGCGTGTGTGCGTGTGTGTGTGTGTGTGTGTGTGTGTGTGTGTGTGTGTGTGTGTGTGTGTGTGTGTGTGTGTGTGTGTGTGTGTGTGTGTGTGTGTGTGTGTGTGTGTGTGTGTGTGTGCGTGCGTGCGTGCGTGCGTGCGTGCGTGCGCGCGCGAGATGTGAACGAGATGTGAGCGAGATAGTGTGTGTGCCCCTGTGCATATGCATGAGCGAAATAACCTTATAAGCATCTGTACACAAGTGAGAGAGTGTAGAAGCCGGATCCCAATCTGAACTAGATAATAAGACACCCTTAAATATATAATGCTCCTATGGTACAGTCCAATCCCTTCAATCACTGGGGATAACATATGGAGAAACGCCTACTGGAGTTAGACAGCTGGACAACAGCCAAAGACTGCAACAGTTTAAAATATCATACCTATAGGATGACTATGGAAACGTTGAGCACAGTAACTGAACCTTGAATGTAGTCATCAGAGTGGTGTAGGATTGACACAATTAGCAGTCTTATTCTGGGATCTGTGTGGACTTGGGAGGGGGGGGGCACAAAGGATATTGAGAGGAGAGAGACTTGTCTACATTGATATCATCATTGCATTCAGCGAGAGCGAGGTAAATGGAGAAGGAAAGAGAGTCAGCGAGATGGGAGGAGAGAGAGAGAGAAAGAGAGAGAAGAGAGAGAAGAGAGAGAGAGAGAGAGAGAGAGAGAGAGGCAGGGAGAGACAGGGAGAGACAGGGAGAGAGAGAGAGAGAGAGAGAGAGAGAGAGAGAGAGAGAGAGAGAGAGAGAGAGAGAGAGAGAGAGAGAGAGAGGTCATTGAACTAGGTCAATCAAATGTATTTATCAACCGATGTCACAAAGTGCTGTACAGAAACTCAGCCTAAAACCCCAAACAGCAAGCAATGCAGATGTAAAAGCACGGTGGCTAGGAAAAACTCCCTAGAAAGGCAGGAACCTAGGAAGAAACCTAGAGAGGGACCAGGCTCTGAGGGGTGCCAGTCCTCTTCTGACTGTGCCAGGTGGAGATTATAACAGTACATGGCCAAGCTGTTCAAACGTTCATAAATGACCAGCAGGGTCAAATAACAATAATCACAGTGGTTGTAGAGGGTGCAACAGGTCAGCACCTCAGCAGTAAATGTCAGTTGGCTTTTCATAGCCGATCATTCAGAGTTAGACAACAGGTGCGGTAGAGAGAGAGAGAGAGACGAAAACAGCAGGTCCGGGACAAAGTAGCACGTCCGGGACAAAGTAGCACGTCCGGTGAACAGGTCAGGGTTCCATAGCCGCAGGCAGAACATTTGAAACTGGAGCAGCACCACGATCAGGTGGACTGGGGACAGCAAGGAGTCATCAGGCCAGGTAGTCCTGAGGCATGGTCCTAGGGCTCAGGTCCTCTGAAAGAAAAGGGAGACAGAGAGGGAGTTAGAGGGAGCATACTTAAATTCACACAGGAAACTGGATAAGACAGGAGAAATACTCCAGATATAACAGACTGACCCTATCCCTCCGACACACAAACTATTGCAGCATAAATACTGGAGGCTGAGACAGGGGAGGGCGGGAGACACTATGGCCCCGTCCAACGATACCCCCAGACAGGGCCAACCAGGCAGGATATAACCTCACTTCACTTTTCCAAAGCACAGCCCCCACACCACTAGAGGGATACCTTCAAACCACCAACTTACTATCCTGAGACAAGGCCAATGAGAAATGAATAGCTAGGGCATTAGGGTACAGCTTGTCAATCATTGGTTCTGGATGTGAGCTGAACAGGTGAGCTCGCCCCTGACTGACAGAGTCTAATGAGTCAATTAGAGAGCAGCATGTTAGAATGTCACGCCGTCGTGGACTCTAAACCTGGGCTTAGTATCCAAACAGCATCACTGGGCACTGGGGAAATCCACCAGAGTGCCTCATCTCCAGAGGGTAGGAGTGTGTGCAACGTGCATACGCGCACACACACATGCACACAATCACTCACACACCACACTCTCTCTCTCTCTTTCAGAATGATGAAGTGGCTCCATTTGCTATTCTGGGTGCTTCTCTTTGTATTTGTTTATTCCAAGGAGGCTGTACAGCGCTGTACTTAGCTACAGCTGGGAATGGCAGGATAATGAGCTAGGCTCCTAAATAATGAAAGAAAGGATGCTGTGCATCAATTAAGAGCCATTTACTGCATCTAAAATGTGTGTGTGTGGGGGGGGGGGGGCAAGCTAGAGCGTGTGTGCTAAATACCTTTTTCTAAAGTAGATGAATCAATATGGAAGACAACTCGTGCTTGTTTGATAATGAAATGAGCTGTCCTCGACCACATTAAATTCATTGTCAGCCTAATTGCTCATTGATGTCCAGCCTCTCTCACCACACACAAACATTGAATTGCTTCCAAATGTTAATGTTTACGTGCAACAAATGTCATTAGATGTCAACAGTGAACCGATAAGTGGGAGAACATCGCTGTGCTAACAATTATGACTCTGAGGCTATCCTAATATGGACACCGTAATTCCAACTGTTCTATATCCAGAGGTGTGCTGGTAGATCAGGGGCCATTTTTCTAGGAGTGAAGTAGTAAGGAAATGGACAACATGTTTTTTTTCCCCCTCTACCTTGCTATGTGACGGAGCCTACGATAATTTAATGTGGCTAGTGGTATTAATGACTATGGCATAATGGTGCTGTTGGTTTAACCTTTTAGCATTGGCAACAAATGGCTAGCTGACCTCAGAGCGGCCATTAAGAAATAACCTATCACATGAACCGGCTGACCCCAGAACAGTGTTTTGAAAAAATAATGAGCAACGAAACACTCATTTACGTGAGCGAGTGTGCATGTCTGGGCATGTATTTGATCAACAAAGTCGTCATGCTGCAATTTTGTGTCATTTTGCTGGGGTGGGTGGCAGCTCATGGAGAGAAGATTGCATTTGCATAGAACTGAATGTGGGTTTGATGGCTTGTGTTCAGTCCGGAGATTAAGATATTATTTCAAGCACCTCCAGTTGTCACACCACCACGGCGTCACCAGTTCTTTGTTGTCACCCCATAGCATTTGATCATTCGCATGCATAAAAAATAAAAAAACTGTACCCTGCTAAGTTTTTATTGACAACATTGCTAATACCCAAATATGAAAGATTCATAAAAAAAAAAAAACACAACACCCCCCCCTACACACACACACACTTATTGCCATCGCCATGGCAACTCCAATCAGAGAAGCACCCCTTCCCTATCACCACTGTGCCATGACAGCTTCCATTGAGTCCCCCGCTCCATCCCTCCCCTCACTGGTGTACTCATCTGAATAATTGTTCAGAAGGCCATTCAAAGGGGTTTAGTCTCACCCAAGACAACATCAAAGGGCTCTCACCTAGTTAATGTTGGTGTATGTGTGAGATTGAGAGTGAAAGAGAGAATGTTGTCCAATCTTTTTTTTAACCAATTGTCCTTTAGCGTTGACAACGATGTTAACATTGTTCATGGCAATCATTCCATTTCCAATGTACGCTTTGGAAATATGCACATTATGTCATGCCAATAAAGCCATTTTAAAATAGAAAAATGTCAAATGTAATGACAGAGAGAGTGAGTAGAGAGAGAGAGAGGGAGAGTAAACGAGATCAGCTTGCCTGTACACACTGCTTTTGTGGCGTTCCTGTAATCAATGTATTCGTGAGGTGATTGACCAACTATTTAAAAAAAATAGTATATCCCTCTTTCTGTATCTCTGTGTTTACAAATCAACTTCATCACCCAATCTGTTTTACTTGGTCGAGCCCGGGATCACATGTAGCAGGGGGGTGACTGCTATCGATTTGTTATCTCTCTCTCTTTACTCTCTCTGTTATCTTGGTCACTAGCCACCTCTGGGGGTGATAGCACATACCACCATTAACTCGTTCCCTCTGTTCCCTCCAGTGTGTGTGTGTGTGTGTGTTTGTGTCTGTGTGTGTGTGTGCGTGTGTGTCTATATGATGTGGGGGTTAGGCCTACGAAAGCTGTGGTACTCGTTCCTCAATGAACATGTTTGTTTTGTTTACAAGACAACGTAAATCCCCCAATCTGTTTTACTTGGTCAAGCTTGGGTTCACAAGTAGCAGGGGGTGACTGCTATCTCATTACTATCTGTGTTATCTTGGTCACTAGCCACCTCGGGGAGTGATGGCACATACCACTGTCAACTCGTTCCCTCCAATTTACACATTTCCTGAAACTGGAGACATAGGAACCGTCCCAAATTGTGCCCTTTTCCCCATGTAGTGCACTACTTTTGACCAGGGCCCATTGAGCTCTGGTCAAAAGTAGTGCACTACTGTAAATTGGGAATAGGGTGCCATTTGTGAAATAGACATTGAGCTTTGATAAACACTGTCAGTTGAGCTGAAATATATTTATGACTGACGGTTATTGGAGTGGCAATGCTTATTTGTTTTTGCACCGAGTGCAATTGATTGGCTATAGGGAAAACCAGGAAGGTCTTATTGAATTACCACTCAGATAGATTGAGTGGTGGTCTGATAGGAGCATATCTCTGTCGTCTCTCGTCTCGCCGTTAATAATAGAATAATGATAGGAGTCTTGTATCCTATTGTTGATATTCTACATCCTCAACTAATAATGATTAATCCCTGCCTTGTCAATTTAACCTGCTCTCTCCCTCTCCCTCTCTCTCTCTCTCTCTCTCTCTCTCTCTCTCTCTCTCTCTCTCTCTCTCTCTCTCTCTCTCTCTCTCTCTCTCTCTCTCTTTAATCTCTCTTTTGGGACATTTCCATACGTGATTTACCCCATTGTTTTACCAAAACCGCTTAGACTTCCCAACGGACACAGACCCAATTCAGCATCTACTCCATGTTGGTTCAACTACATTTAATTGAAATGGAGTGTAAACGACGTTGATTCAACCAGTGTGTGCCCAGTGGGTTTTCTGTTTTGATCTGCGTGGGCCGGAAACTGTGTCTTACTGGGCCATGGCTCCAGCGGACCTGCTATCGCCTGGGGCCAAAGCCGGGCCACTGGCACTTTTCAGCTGGCATTTTACATAACAATCTCCAACTGTGAACTTCAGCATCTTCTCACAAAGTAACCGTCTTGATGACGCAGAGGTTGTTGATTCTGTTCCCCCGAAGTTCTTAGTGTCACACTCCTAATAGAAATACAATTGCACTAGAGCCAACATTAACATAAAACTCTGGTGATACACTGGTATGGGGGTAAGTCTCTATTGAAATAAGGCATTTGATCTCTCTTTCCCTCCCTCTCTATCTTTCTCTCTTTCCCTCCCTCTCACTCCCTCTCTCCCTCTCTCCCTCTTTCTCTCTTGCTCTCGGTGTAGATGTGATGTGACTGGTGGTGACAGACAGATATTGAGACACCACATTGGTTGTCAGAAGTGGGGTCCAGTTTTTGCCTCCCAGCAGACAGTCTGTATGTATTGATGTATGTGTTATGAACTCATTTATTTGACACACACAATGCACAACAATTGAAATCTCAAACAATACTGTGGCTTAACAGTGCTGGATTTAGGTAGATACAGTGGGGCAAAAAAAGTATTTAGTCAGCCACCAATTGTGCAA